>NC_045444.1:124869333-124897810 GCF_002776525.5 Piliocolobus tephrosceles | reverse complement strand
CGTACAGGTTCCACGGAGAGACTGCTCCCAGGGGAGGCTGGGGAGGGGTCAGGGAGGGGAGAGCCAAGCCAGGCTGCGATTTCCAGCACAGGCCCCACTCAGCCGGACCCTGTGGGCAGCACTGGGGCACAAGCTACCCTCTCATCCCACCCTCAGTGGCAGAGCCTGTCCCCACGAGGCCGGGGAGCTGGGATGCTTCACCCGCAGGCAGCTAGGAGTGTAAACCCCTAGGCCCTTTGGCTTCAATAGTTCAAGAGCAGTTCTCTGAGGAGTAGCAGGTGCTGCGGTGGAGGAAACACCCACAGAAGCCAAGGGAGAGGCGCCGGGGACCAGGGCGAGTGATGCTGGGGAGCTGGCAGAGGCGCTGCATCTGCTGCATGTGTCTACAGGCACATGAATGCACTGCCTGTGTCATCTACATTACATGTACACCGACATGCTGCCTGCATATTCTGCATGTTCACAGACATGATGCACGTGCCATAAGTACACAGCTCTGCTGCCTGCGTCATCTGCATGTACACAGACCCACTGCCCGCATATTCTGCATGTACACAGACATGATGCATGTGCTTCTATGTACACAGCCCTGCTGCTTGCATTGTGTGCATGTACATGGGCATGCTGCCTGTATCTGTGGGTGAGACAGGCCTCTCAAGGAAAGGCCTGCAGACTCAAGGTCCAGGGCAGAGTGGGGCACTCAGCCCACCCTGGTTCCAGGCCTGAAAGGGGAAGTGTGTCACGTCCACACCAGCTCGTGCCAGGCACCTGATGCACACAGGCCCATAAAGACCATGTCTTTGGATGTGACCACGACAGTACAGATGCGACCAGACATTTTATCCCCAGAAACGTAGCCGTCAGCAGGAATAGAAATAGAAAGGCCTGCTGTCTCACTGAAGAGGACAAAAGCAAGCCAAGTATGGGACGTATAAAAAGAGAGGAAAAGGAACGGCAAAAAAGCAAAAGAAAAAATTCAAACAGAAAACAAAAAGCAAGAGGACAGAGATGGGAACAGCTGTGCCGAAATTTAAAAGGAAAATGTCTTCATTAACAGACAAAGGCTTTGTATTGGATGGAAAGTAACATCCATAAGCACAGAATGGCCCTGAAACATTGAAAATAAAAAGATGGGTAAAGGTTTGCACTGTCAAACACAAATAACATAAGTAAGATAGTAATGCAATAGGCAGCAGAGTCAAGTTCAAAGAGGAAAGCAGGAAATGGGGCCAGCATTTCCTGATACAAATGCTGTGAGCCAATAGCATGTGAAGCGTGAATCTCAGAGACAGCTTAAGAGGCCAACCCAGCCGCCACGAGGTGCCTGGCCGTAGGAGAACCTGTAAGTGTCGCAGCCAACTTGGAGCTGTTAGTGCTGCATTCCTCCAGATGATGGAGGAGGTGTGTGGTGGGTTGTGGCATTTTGACAGCCCCTTATCCCGTGGGCCATTAACCTGACAAGCCCAGGCTTGCAACCTTCCAAAGAGGAGACCCACTGAAGCCCACGAGAATGTCCTGATATCACGACAGTGTTAAGCCGAGACCTTGGGAAGGTTTCCGAATGGGAACTCCTAACATTTCTAACTCACCGATACGCTTGCCCACAGCTTTGGGTGGATGACAGCATCATCCTCAGCAGGGAGGTCACTTGGGATGATAATACCGAGATTCTGCACTATTCAAGAATTAGCATGGCCCTGGCCAGCACAGCAGGGCTCTGATGGGGAAGTGCAGGGAGCCTGTCCTGTTTGGGAGACAGACCCAGAAGGCCGTGGGGCCCACCTACTGTGGGGGTGCATGCATGGAAGGGGTGCCCGGACTGAGGCAGAGCCCACAGGAGCTGCCCTGAGAAGAACACACAGGCAGGTTGGAACTGTGCAGAACAAGAGGTGCCATGGGGTGTTCAGCCTCAGGTGAGCAGCAGGATGTGATGACCACAGCCTGGGATAGCCAGATTGGGACCATTACAGGGGGGAACCCATGGTGAGGGGGAACTCCAAGGCAGGCCCGGCCCCACTGCCCAGCAAAGAGCTCATTTAGCTGGAGTGGAAGCGGCACATGTTGGCCCAGGAAGGAAGTAGGGTGACCCTCCTGCCAGGATCCCAAGGCTTAGCCCTCAACTCCAAATAATGGAAGGGGTAGAGATCCATGGGTCGCAGAAGTTGGGGAGCAGAGGAGATCACAAACATGCTGGGAACCTTGAGAGAACTTCTGGAGCCAGAGGAGAAGGACTAGCTCAGAGAACCGATCATGAAAGTGTTCCCGCATCCCCTGCACCTGTGTTCACACCACCTCAATGTGTTCACACCACCTCAGTGTGTTCACACCACCTCAATGTGTTCACACCACTGCAAGCTCATACCATACTCCGTCACCCAACCTACAATTCTGTTAAATATTCCTGATTTGGGTAATGTACCCTAGTTATGCAAGATGTCACCACTGAGGGAAGCTGGGAGACGGACCATGGACCTTTCTGTGTCATTTTTGCAACTTCTTCTGAGTCTAAAAATTAGTTCAAAAGGAAAGTGTTAACAAATTCATTAAGTAGAAATTAATTTATCAAAGCATCCCATGTAACAATGCAAAGGCCTCCATGAGTGGTAAGGATCTATTAGTTGCTTACACACTAGTGTAAATTAGCTGGTTAGGATTAATCTTAGCCATGAAACTGAATGAAGTACTGGATGGGGGAGGATGTGGAACAATACTCATATTCGAGCTGGGGGTTCCCTGCGGGCTGGACTGAGAGACGTCCTCAAGGGGGCTGAGGGTTAGGGCAAGCTCTGAGCAGAGGGTTAGGACAGAGACTCTGAGAAGGGCCTGGGCTCTGACCTGGAAGGATGTGTTCCCTCCTGAAGCTCTTCCACCTCTACCCACTTTGCCACAGGGTCCTATGGCCCTGGCAGAAAATGAGCTGCACCCACAAAGCTTTGTTCTCTGGATCAGGAGTCATGGTTGTCTTATGGGCAGCCCGGAACCAGAAAAAGCTACTCGTTCCACCCAATTTGACTATGGGCAGCAAGATTGTGTTCATGCTCAGTGACCGCCGCTCAGCTCCATTTGGGAAAACAAACCTCGGCGACTTATGAATGGCTTAGGTTCTGTGGTGCCCTTTGTCAGAGCCTGTGCGGGGCTGTGGGGCTGCAGTAAGGGCCTAAGACTCTGCCTTCCGGCACCCGGAGCAGGGCGGGCTCTCACGCAGCCTTGACTTTCTGGGGAGCAGCTAGAGCAAGCTTGACGAGACATATGTTTTTCTTCTGTTTGCAGAGGAAAGAGGCTTGGATTAAGTTTTTTAATTTATTTCAAATGCCTCTATCATGAGACTTACACAATTTTTATTTTCCAGCTTTAACATAAGCTTTAAAGTTTGAGACTTTATTTGTCTGAGCGAGGAAAATGCTTCCTTCTCTGTCAGATGTTTTGTTGTTTATTGAACACCTAAGAAAAAGCCGTTTGACAAAGATCCAAATATTTACCCTCCAGTGACTGAGGCCAAACCAGACTGTGCCTCGTGGGGGAATTTGTGTCCTAGAAGGTAACAGTTGAAAGAAAAAGTCACCGGGCCTGCTCCACTGTGGTCTACACACACAGGTCAACTTAATAGGAATCAGTTTCTGCTTTTTTTTTTTTTTTTTTTTTCCCAAGTGAGTCAGTTTCTGCTTTTTTTTTTTTTTTTTTTTTAAGTCAAACAGTACAACAAGCATTTCTGCTGGTGTGAGTGTTTCTCTGCCAGCTGGCTGTGCCATATTGTGTGGGCCATCTAAGGCAACTAATGAGAGTTTCATTACTCCAGGATTCGTTGCAGAACAGAGCCAAGATGTGTTCTCTTCAGGTTCTCTTCAGGTTCCAGCTGACTGTGGAGAAAGCGCAATATGTATCCAAAAGTAAAAATGTCCTTCTTCCTAGAATTACGTTTTGGAGCCACAGGCCAGTATTTAAATATAAATACTTTGGTCACTAGAATACATGATTTCCATGAAGCATAAATGGTCTGACTTCATATAAGATGTTTGTTGAGGGCCTTAAATGTTTCCTGCAGCCCCACCCAAGGCAAGTGTGCTCAAGGTCAGTGCTGTTGGTCAGCCCCACAGACGTTTCCACAGCGCTTTGGGGTCTTCTCTCCTTGGCTACTAAATGGCTCCTAACACATGCAGCTCTTCTTTGAGACAAGACCATAGGCGGGGCTTTGTGATGCTTATGGGTTTTGTTTGGGAGTTTGAGATACTTGATACAGGGCCGTAACTCCTTGGGTTTGGGCAAAGGCATGGCCTTAGCCATTCATTGGTATTTCTTAGCCAGAAGATCTTACAAAATGAAAATCGACTGCAAATAAATAATGCTAACAGTGTCTGCAGTGTGAGGAGAGGGCAGGGAGGGTGCAGGAGATGGGGCCGGCAGCTCAGCAGCATCTGCGCTCTCTCCCCTGCCCCAGGAGCTAATCTCAGCTTGGTTGAGAGAAGACAGAGATGGCACTTTTGATAGAAAGAGAAGCCCTCAAGAAATCTGGGATCTAGTGGAATCGTGGGAAGCCAGGAAGAAATGTCAGGAGATGATTAAGATGTATAATAAGGTGTCTAAAACCTTCTGACAAATACAAATTAGAGAAAGGGAGGTAAAGACAAGGGCCCTGAGATGGTGCCCGAAGAACTTTAAATGGAGCCTGTGCAGCATCTGGGCCAGAAAAGGGACCATCTCCATGAGAGGTGGACGGGGCACAAGCTCTGGGCAGCCTCCACCAGGTCTCTCTAGCCCGAAATACAGAAAACCCATCTCTTGATCAAAAAGACGTGTCTGTGTTCCATCCTCCTTTGTTCAGGAAAGGTTGGCTGTGAGAGCTTTTGGAAGAAACCTCCTCTCACCACAACAAAAGCAGGAGAACCTTGGCCCGTGATTGAGCAGCACAAGGAAGACACGCAATTAGTTTCACTGCAAAGTGCTCCCAGATGAAACTGGAAACACAACAAATAAAATCATTAGCCATCAGAACTGGAATTACCTTCCAAGGCTGATGTTTGCACTTTTCTCTCGCTCGATCTCTCTCCGACTGTCTTTCTCTGATTCTCTCTCTCTCTGACTTTGTCTGTATCTCTGTCTCCCTCTCTCTGCCTCTTTCTCTCTGTTCCTTTCTGTCCCTCCGTCTCTGTCTTCCCGTCTGTTTCTCTTTTCCCTCTGTTTCTTTCTTTCTATCTTCCCTCTCCCTCTTCCTCCTCTCTCCTTCTCGCTCTGCTTCCCAAACACGACTCTCGATGGTGCTAATGACTATATGGAAACTGAGTCTTATACCTGTATGTGGGAGAATAAGGCAGCAGGCAGGAGGTAGGTCTTTGGGAACCGTGTCTGTAGGTGACTCACAGGGTCAAAGACTCCCATGGCTTCAAACGCAGCTGTAGAATCCAAGGCGTTCTGAGGGGCCTCCTTCAGGGGTTTTCAGGTCTCCCGATACCCCATGATTTGACTAGCTTGTCACCTACCTGTGCCAGAGGTACAGTGAGTGCAGGGGTGGGGGTGAGAAAGGAGACCAGGACAGAACCTTGCTCACACAGCGGCACCCCCAAGTCAGAAAACCTATCCTGGAGACACCAGCCGTGCGCCTGCTTCTTTAAACCAACCCCCAGCCCGGGGCTGTAAAGGCTGGAGCCCATTGGCACAAGTGTCCCCTACGGCCACTACCTGGTTCTCGGTGCATTTGGTCATGTGGCCTTTGTCCCTACCACATCCTGCTATTTGCCATTGTTTATACTGTGTGTAACATCTGCCAGGATGGCCAGAAGCACAGAGGAGTGGAATGCATTTGCAGGACAAGCACAAGAAAGCTGAGGGTGCCAACGCCTCTCAGGCTGCCTGCTGCCACACTGCCACCACAAACCACCAGCTACAGGAGCCACACTGTGAGTCCCAGCCTGCCAGAGGGCCCTGGCCTCCCCAGCACAGCCTAAGACCTCCTTGACTTTGACGTGGTTCCTCTTGGAAGCACAAACTCCATCTTAACACGCTAGGCTACTGGGGAATGTGCTTTACATAAAGCATCTTTCATTGCGTGAAAGGCTTTCCTGAGGCTGTCATTCCACCTCAACCCAACCCCAGGCAGGCCTCCTTCCTCCCAGGGAGCTCTTCTGTTCCTAGGCTGCTCTGCTGCCCTCTGCACAGGGATTTAAATGGGGTCATGACCGGGAAGGAACAACAGTGGCTGGAACCAGCTCAGCCAGGTTCTGTTTCTCCACGTGGCTGCCAAGTCTCTGGGACAGATTCTCTAACCTGGAGTGGGATACTTCCCTCTCTGTGTCTGTTTCTTCATCTATAAAATGGGTATTACGATGCCCCCTACCTCATGGGGTGGTTGGGAATATTCATTGATTAATAGGGCTTGCCTCACTGTAAGTACCATGTAAGGTATACATTATTTTATATATATATATATAATTTCACAATGTCAGCCATCAAGGCAGAGAGGGCCATGCACCTGCTGCAGATGGCAAGAGTGGAAGAACCTGGGAAGCTCTCTGCCGATGCTCATGGCTGTCCTGGAAGAGGGAGTGGAACCACCCAGCCCAGCTCAACTGCCGGGAGGGCTCAGTTCCATAGACCCTGGTCCCTGGGGACAGAGTGCCCCTCAGCTCCCATGAATGTGCCTGCCTGCTTCCCTCCCTGTCACCCTTCCTTTCTCAGCTGGACACGCACTGATGTCCACTTGTGATGTGTTTAGATTCACTGCAGGCCCATCAGAGCCACGTGACCCTCAGCAGGGCTTATGAAGATGTAACACTGGACATGGTAACAGAACAACCACACGAGAATAATCTCACAAGATGGTCCATCCCCAACAGGCTAGCATCTGGGCCACCCTGGACACGTGTGTCTCCTGCTGGAACAATGACCAAGGGGACACTAAGGTCCCCCATCGGTGTGAGGTGTATGGGAACTCTCTGTACTGTCTTTGTAATTGTTCTGTAAAGTTAGAACTCTTATAAGAGATGAAGTTTAGTTTTAAATCCTCCTTGTCTTGTCTAACCACCCACTCTTCTGTCTGGATGTCTGGATCAGGCAGGCACTGAGGGCGCCCTGGGCGATTGGCCCCAGAACCTTGGGTCCATCAGCTCCCTCAGCCAAGAAATGTAACTGATCCCAGAACCATGAATTCCCCTAACTGTTCCCTCCGCAGAATCATCCTGGAAACCCCGAGCTTCCACATGTGTTTCTACTCAGGCCTGGCCATTCCCACGTGGATGCCAAATGTCAGCCGCCCAAGGAGACGGGCAACAGTATCTCTCTAAGACCTTGGATGAGCCCACCTTGCCTTTGTCTGGCTTTGGAGGGCCAGGACCCATGAGTTTTAGAGCCACGGTCTCTGTCGTTGACCTAGGATGAAGAGGCTGGGGTTGACCATTCCAATGCCTGAGTTTCAATAGAGAAGGAATTTAACTTACAGACACAACCACTCACTCTAAAGGCCACGGGTCAGTCACCAGCTATACCCCCAGAGTGGGTTTCTCCTAGTAGGATTCCTTCAAGTGTCCATTCCACAGTGACTCAAACTCCTCACATGCCAGTGGTCACCCCCACACTGCTGACTCTCCCAAGGGTCTCCCTGGGGTCTGCACTGAGGCCTTGGCCCCATAGAGTCCTCACGGAAGGGTCTGGATGCTCAGCCTCATGTCACATCACACTCACAAGACCCCATTCTCCCCTAGGCTCTTCCCATCCAGCTCTGCACGGTGCATCAGAGCCCAGCTGACGCCCTCCTCCCGGCCTGCTAGGCCTCCTGACCAGGAGGGAGGGTGCGCTGGGGAGAGCCAAGAAATGCCTGATTAATACATATAGGCCACACGATGAATTTGGGGTATCTAGGGCCACTCTGAACCCTCCAACATTGGCATCCCAAGTCCTGGGCCATGCCCGGGATGGAGGAGGGAGGTTAGCTCACCAGACTAGGGGAACTGGGAAGGTTTCGGGAGTGTAAACTGGGGAAATCTTGCCCCTTGGAGGCCAGGTGGATCCTGTAGACTTAGCCCTTTAATTTTTCTCTGTCTTTGGGTTTGGGGGTGTCTTCTGGTGAGAGGGACCTGAGGCAGGGATAGGAGTCCCAGGTAGGAGACCAACAGGGAAGAGCTACCCCCGTGTCCGGCCTGGGAGAAAGGGGAGGGCACCAGTAGGCCTTTCTACATTGCCCTTCACCCTGCAGACTAACAAATGCGGCAGCACCCAGGAGAGGGATTCTGCCCAGGAACGTGGGGTTCACATGCAGCCCGAGCTTCTCTGGACCTTGTATCTCAAGAAGCAGAGTGAAGAGGATGGTAAAATCCAACACTTTTAAAGGCACAAAGGGAGGGGGACTCTGCCCTCTGGGGAGGGTCTGACGGATACGGACAGGTTTGGATTATGCCCTCCCTTGTGGATGCTACATGTCTAATGCAGCTTCGTTTCACAGCAGCCCAGGGCAGTTGCAATTCACTGTGCACTCAGAGAACCTACAAAATCCCTTCATGTACACACCGAGAGCTTGTGTATACCTAGCCTGCAGTGGCACAGCCAGTTACAACTTACTCTCTGGAAACTACTAGGTCCAGAGTCAGCAGAAGGCATAGAGAGGCCATGGGGAAGGTGTCATTTGGCAAGGTCTGCAGGCAGAGACGCCTCTTGTGTGACACATCCAGCCCCGCCTCACCCCAGCCTCTGTTGCAGTGACCAGTGACCAGTTCCCACAGGCGGTGGTCGGCTTCACACAGCCACACTTCAGGGTCACCTTGCCTGGAGCCTGGAGCAGGGGTTGATCCCAAAGGGGCCGCCCATCTCCAAGGGGGATGGGGACTCACGAAGTCAGCATGTTCCTTCTCAGGGGGTCTGGCGGGGACGCCCCAGGCCCTACAAGAATAATGTCTTTGCACTGACTCTCTCTCCTCCCTATCATCTCTCAGTCCTGCCCCGGCTCATCAGTCCCCTCATTCATTTATGGAGCCTCTTCCCAGTCTCTGCCCTCAGTAGGACCAGGCTAAGACTGTGACATTGAAAGATAAAGTCACGGTGTGTGGAGACCACTGTTCTCACCAGAGGAGGAAGATGAGGCCCAGGAGGCACCTGAGGTGAGAACATGGATGAGTGACTGGAACGGCCAGTCGGGGGGAGGGGGGCAGCTCCCACCATTGCGCAGACGGCCCGGGCTGCTGCCCCAGGATGGCAGAGTTGGCAGTGTCTGCCTCGAAAATGAAAACAGCCCCCAGGAGAGGAGGATTCTTCTTTTGGCCTCCAAGGACTCAAGAATGTGCAACAGAGAGAGAGGTCTGGAGGCATGACAGCACCGCTCGGAGGAGATAGAGGAGGAGCCCATCAGGTCACCCTGGGGTGGCCGCACCTGCCCCCTTCATCCACTCCCCTGGGCTCTGGCCAACTGCCCCAGGCAGGGATGACTAAGGAACCAGAAAGGTTCTGGAAGGCCCATCCCAAATACGGAAGGCTCATGGGCTCAGCACCATTGAACCCACCTATGGGTGCCCTGAATCCTAAGCACCCCCAGGATTCCCGGTGCTATCGGTTCTTGGATTTGCCATCACCCCTGGGGCAGGACTTGGTGACTCCTCTCCATCTCCCCTCCTCCCTCCCTTCCTACACTCCTTCCTTCCTTTCTTCCTTCTTTCTCTTTTCTGAAGAGTTGAGAGATTTCTTCAAATCCCCAAAGAAAGCAGAAGAAACCAATTCTTTGGATGTTAGGAGGTTTATTCCATTTTGCAATCCCCAAATAGCTGGACCAGGTGTCTATTAACTGCACCTGTCTATTAAGTGTCAGTGTGTGAACACTGTCATGAACTGTGCTGCTTCCTAGGATGGCCTCTGAGACCTTCCTATTGCCTCCCTGAGTCATGGACTTCCAAGAAAAAGCCAGCAGTCAGGACCCTGAGAGCCCGGTTCCAGCATATCCGAGCTGTCATGTTAATACATGGTCTCTAAGCCAGGATCTTGGAGTAATCACATAATCTTCACAGCAACAGCCTGAAGAATATGCCATAATAGCCTTCAGGCTACAGAGGAGGAGGCTGAGTGGTAAGTGACTTGCTCCATGCATCACCGGGCTGCCTGGCCACACTGGCCTCCTCCCGAGGATCGTGGCAAGGGCAGAGGGGAGCAGTGGTCCCATTCCTCAACAGTGCTTGATGTTTTTGACCATCCACTTGAATCCATCCATCAACATTTGACTGTGATCTCAATGCCAATTATTTGATTATCCATGAATTTGAATAATTTTCCTTCTTAGATTCCTTTGCCCTTCTTATGTTGTGAGCTGCTGATTCACCTGTGAATGACTGCCTGTCTTAACATTGATTTCTGGGAGCTCTTAGGCAAGTTCCTGTATGTGCTCAGGTCTCCGGCTCCTCGTTGAGCAGTGGGGCTCACCGCCCCCTGTGAGCTGAAGGATTAAATCCACAACTACAGAAAGCACCGATAATAGCGCTGGCTGAGGGCAAGGGCCGTGTTGTTGTAAATTAAAGGTAGAAATTCTTTGTTTCTTCGTTTCTTGCTGCAAATAGTGACGTCAGTGTTTCATTTGCGTTTGCAAGTCACATATGGAAGTTTCACATTTATATAGAGTAATATAACTTTTCCATTCTGTTTTCTAACTTAGGTGTTATGCTAAGAGACGCCTTTTTCACCCCCGGAGTGTAAAAATATTCACCAATATTCCCCTCAAATTCCTTTACCATTTCATTGTGTTACACTTATCTCTTTAAGCCATCTGGAATTTATTTCACTGTGAGGTAAGAATCCAACTTTGATTTTTTCCCCCAAAACTGTAACCACCTATGCCAGTAACATTTATTGCACAATTCGTCTTTTCCACACGGATTTCATTCTCCCTTTTCATGTGATAAATACTTACGTATCTTGAGTCATTTCTGAACCATCAATGCTTCGCTCTGATTCTATTTTCTGTTAGCACCAGTGTCGTGCCCCTCTCATTACTCTGGTTCTAAGGCGTGTTGATATTTCAGACCCGGGGCCACTTCACGTTGTTATTTTCCAGGCTCCGTACTGTTCTTGCCCAGTCATTCCACCACATGAACTCAACATGATTTTGTTCCCCCCAAGTAGACTTTTGGAATTTTAATTGGAATTCTATCCGCAGCACATTAGAGTGCCCTTCCCAGAGACCTGGCACGTTAAACATGAAGCTCTTGCCCAGAGCAGGGGTTGCCTCGTCCCTTCCGGGTCTCACGCTGAAGAAGGCTCTGCCACTGCTCTCACGCACCTCCTGATTTATGACACTCTACACTTCATCATTCTGTAACTCTTGCAAATAAAATGCATTTTTCTTTCTTCTTCTTCTTCTTCTTTTTTTTTTTTTTTTTTTTTTTTTTTTGAGACAGGGTCTTACCCTGTTGCCCAGGCTGGGGTGCAGTGTTACAATCACACAGTTTCAGCTCACTGTAGACTCAAACTACTGGGCTCAAGTGATCCTCCCACCTCAGCCTCCTGAGTAGGTGGGACTACAGGCGCCCACCACCATGTCCAGCTAATTTTTTGTAATTTTCGCAGACACGGTGTTTCACCGTTTTGCCCAAGGTGGCCTCAAACTCCTGGGCTCAAGAGACCTGCCCACCTTGGGGCCTCCCAAAGTGCTGGGATCGCAGGCACGAGCCACCGTCCCCAGCCAAATGCATTTTCTCAACTGAGTCACATTTCCTTCATTCAAAGACAATGTTGATTAGAAAATGCACCATTAACTTGATGTCACCTTTCCAGGAAAAAAAAGGGGAGTTATTATATTTAATATATGCAATGGTCATGAAAACATCCCAGTTTCAGAAAAAATAATAAGTGAACAGGTATATATGTATATGAAATAAGTATACACATACATGCATACATACAGACAGCTGAGTTGATCCTCCACTCTGAGGATCTAAACTTGGTTTTGCTGGTACATGGAGCATCTAGAAATATCACAGATGCTTAGACATGGATGTTTTGTAACCAGCCACCTCCTGAACTCATATCCATTCTAGTCATTTTTAAGTTGTTGCTGGAAAGACAATAACTCAGATCACCCTCAAATAATGAAAATGATGTCTCCTCTGTGTCATAGCTTGGTTTTTTTCTTGTCTTATAAATGGGGATTTTGTTGTGAGCCTCACTCCTGGGTCACTTGGGTCGATCTCTTCTCTGCTATGCCTTTTCATCAGCAGACACGAGGACTAGCAGCGGCCACCAGTCCTCTTAATGCCTGTACACCAAAGGCAATCTTCCTGTTGCTTCGTGTGATCAGCAGCTTATGCATCTGTGTACAGCCAAGGCGAAGCCTCAGGCCTTCAGAGCTTTTTCCCTGTGGTGCTGTTGTTTTTTGACCTAAGGGTTTGTTGTTTGAGCTTCTTCCTTGCAGCTCAAGTGTTTTATTGGTATATGTTGAGGGATGTGTTTCTTTCTGTATTCTATTTCTATTGATTTAACAGACCCACCTTGCTGCCCTGTTGTGTCTCTGAATATCGTTTTCATCCCGTTGAGTCTGGCTCTGCCTTGGGACACCCATAGTTCAGACGTTCCCCCATATGCAGTATCCTTTTATTCTCCTGTTGTTTAAAATCCCATCCACCCTTTTGCCTCATCCCTATGCATTCTGGAGGCCTCCAGGCTTGCCCTCCACATCACGAGGGAGCTTCCAGAAGGGCCGGTTTTGCCCTTGACAGGATTTTAAATTCTGGAGTGACTGTCTTTAACTTCAACACCACATTTCCTCCTCACACCAAGCTCCCTTTGTGTCTCTTCCTGCCTCTTAGCAGTCCTTCCTATATGTGTTTTCTTATTTCTTCTGTCATCTCTAGCTACACTTGTATTTTCTGTTCTAGATAACCTCATCCTGGTGCATGGGCACCCATCAGACCTGAGCTACCCTCGACTCAGGCAGCGCATGAAGCCGATTTCGCACCTGCTGTCTGAACACTGAGGTCACACTGGTGAGTTTCCTTGCTAAGCCTACGTGCATCCTTTGCTCTCATGGGGTGCCGATCCCTTTGTTGTGTCACGGTGCCCCTACCTGGATGTCACAGAGGGAGACAGTGCCCTTGAGGACACTGCTGTTTGTCAGGGCTGCATAGGTGTCATGTGCCTGCCATGCAGGCATCACAGATCCATGCAGTGACACCTTTTCCAGATCAAGAAGTAGCCCATCTCACTGCCTGACAGCTGTTAGTGCCATTGGCCAAGATGACCTTAGCCTAGGGGCTGGTCACACACTTTAGAGGGTCATTATTGTGAAAATTTTATCTTTTATAGCTGAGATATAATAGACTGTATCTATTATCTGTGTCCTCTCCCTTGCATCCCATCCTCTCAGCTGAGGCTGAGGAGGATGGCCGAATGTAATGGAAAGTGCTCATCAGGAGATAGATGGGGATGTGGAGGGAGAAAGGGCAGCCAGGGTAGAGACAGACAGACAAGGAACCTCAGAGAACACCCGTTCTTGAGGACAGCATCAGGGTAGGATTTGAGGTCAGGCCAGGCAGATGGCCTCCTTTAGATCCCAGGACTCTGGGCTCCATGACAGCAAATCTGGCCACAGTGTGTGTGTTGGTAGTGGGTATGGGGTGGAGGGCACTGCTGATTGGCAAGAGCTCTTAGGAGTGTCTGGCTCCTACACCCGGTTGGAAAATACAGTACATTTATGCATACTTTGAAATTGAACATCTGTCCCCAATAATGTATGGCAATGGACATTTTCATTTTGAGTTAATGAAATTTCCATTTTTTAATAAAAAAGTAGATAATGAATGAGACTGACAACATGAATGAAAACTCTCAGTTCTCTGAAAGCCAGCAGCCAATCTCATGAACGGAACTCAAGAACGTTCAGGGCACCTCTGCAATTTTTCTGAGCAGTGCCCACACTGCCATCCCAGCCCTGTTCAGTCCAGTGAGCTTGGAGATCCAGCCAGCAGCAGTGCCCAGCTGTGGGGTGATGGAGAGTCTGAGGGCTCATGTAGAAGGTGGCCTTGGGAACACATGTGTTAAGGGCCAAGGATGCAGGTACACACCACCACGAAGGATGGGATTGCCTTTGTAAATCAGATCTTCCTGTTGCAGGTTTGTGCAGCCTGGCCTCTAACTCCTAGGCCAGAAATTAACTCCTAATTCCAGACTCAGGTCTCCCTGCTGATCTGCGAATGTGAGCCAACTAAAATGGTAGAAACAAGATTCTTCTGGTTTCATGGAACGTCTTGCAAGACTGAAGGCCACTGCATTCAACTTCTGACCTTGAGGGGTACTCTCAGCTCAGATTCTTTGTAATTAATCCTACTCAACTTTTGTAAAGTGATGACAACAGAACTTAGTTTATGATCTCATTTATCACCCTCCCTGTCACTGAAATACGAGATGCAAGTGCTCCACCCAAATATTTGAAGAAAAGCCAGCGAATGCAAAGTATAAATTCCTTCCCAGCATCATTGGCTTGTGAACTTGTCAAGGGGTGGCTCTGAGTGCTAAGCTCCTTGCAACTCCCTCCTGGGATTTGCTTGTGAAGCAAGGAAGGGAATAGATTCAAATCAGATTTTGCCTTGGGAGCCCATCTTCCTCTAGGCCAAATTAAATACATATATTCCATTAGTATGTGGTAAGAGATTAAAATTATGATAGAATTGGCTGGTCTACAGTCTTCTAGAACAAAAATGGCAACTGTTTGCTTGTAGGAGGGAGGCATTTGTGAGTTTTTAAAAATCTGAAAATGAGAATAAACATTCATATGACTCATGGATTAGTCAGACAGTATATGTTTTTCCCCAACTCCCTGGAGCAACTGACATAATCAAGGTGCTCATAGGCTAAGCTGACCTTCTCCTCACCCACACTACTGAAGTGGAATCTAGTTGCCTTTTCTTAGCTTCCACCCGCACGAGCGTCATCCTGGCTGTTTTAAGCAATGACAACAATGGACAAACATAGAGGATGAGGCAGACATTCAGAGTTGTGCAACTTAGTACTATGCCCTAGTTTGTGCAAGAGGGTCAAGTCTGGTGTTTCTGAGTAATTTCTCAAATATTGCTGGAAAATATTTTTTGGCACTTTTTTCTCCCAGGTGAGCAGAATTTGAACATCATGTGTAAGATTTAAGAGCAACATTTTGGGCTCAGTGTAGGGAAAGACTTTCTAACGAGAGTTGCCCACCCATGCCAAAGTCCATCTCGAATTATCCCTCCTTGAAAGCATTTTCAGTGGGACCTGAACAACAGTCAGTCAGGGATGCTTTCAAGGGGTGGACTTCAGCAGTCATAGTTGGTGATCTGCCCATAGGCCCCCATGGCCTCCAACTAGAGGTGCTTGCAGCTCTGTCTTAAGGCTTTCTCTGCAAGGAGGATCAAGTCAGAAATACCAGGGAGTTAAAGGCACCCCTGGGAACAACCCTCCCCGCCATGACTGACAAGAATTGGTGGCTAAAGACCCCAACTTTCTTACCCCTCTGGTGTACGTTCTATAATTGGCCGGAGATCCCCTGTGGGATTGGGCCCAGCCCCCACAGCAGTCAGTGATGCTCCTTCTTGCATTTTTCCCTTCTTTCATTCTGCATTCACCCATCAGTGCTTCCTGGAATCACCCTCAAAATAATTACTTGTGCTCAAATCCTTGTCTCAGGGCCTGCTACTGGGGGAGCCCATCCTAAGAAAGGGGATTCATGCATTGGGTGGTTAAGTTGTGGGAGAAAAAAAACTGAATCTCACCATCTGGAATCTTGAAATCTAAACCTAGGAAGAAGAAAAAGAAAGACAATTGATAATGGTTTGAAGATGAAGAGGCTGGAGCCAGGACCAACTGAGCAACAACTGTCCATGCCCTGAGGACCAGGAAGAACTGAGGACCAGGAAGAGTTGCCCCAGGTATGACAGACACTCAGAGAGTAGCCCTGCATTTCCCAGAGGAAATGCATCCTGAATCCCAGAGATGATTGCAAGTGAAACTTCACAGCTACTTCTTACACCTCTGACTCAAGTTTGTTCTTTAATTTCCAAGGGCTTCATATGCTATATCTATGAAAAGATAGTAAATGCACAGTAATGGTGGCATTGCAAATCAATGGGGAAAACATGAGTTAGTTACTAAGTGGAGTTCAGGTAGCTAATATTTACAATTAATCTATGTCTTAAACTGAAATTATTTTCATTGTGATTAACTATTGAATATCAAAGAAAAGATTATAAAACTCTTAAAATAGAGGATAGTCAAATATTTACATGACCATAGATGGGATGGAGAATTTTAAGAGTGACTCCAAGGTGAAAACTATAAAGAGAAAAATTGACAGATAAGTCAACCTAAACATGTAAGACTTCTTTACATCAACAATGAAACGGAAAGGGAAATGATTAAATGGAAACAACATAAATACAAATTGTTAATGGTCTTCATGTAGAGATTACATTTAAAATTCAATAAGCCATAGAGTAAGGGTGTGCTGAGAACACGAATATGCATACTATATAAAGTAGGAGAAAGTTTAATCTCACTAATCATGTTTTTAAATGACATGTTTTCCTACCATAAAGGAAAGGTCTATTAAATGTAGTGTCCCAGATTGGTGAAAAATGTGAGAAGGCAAATCAATACTATCCTGAAGACTAGGTAGACACGAAGATTATTCTGAACCAAAGACTGGCAATACGCACCTGCAGTAGAAGCTCCAAAAACAGGCCCTTTACCCCAGGGGTCCACAGTTCCTGGGCCATGGACCGGTACTGGTCCACAGCCTGTTAGGAACCTGGCTGCACAGCAGGAGGTGAATGTTGGGCTAGCGAGCGACACTGAGCTCTGCCTACTGTCAGATCAACAGTGGCATTCGATTCTCATAGGAGTGCAAACCCTATTGTGAACTACACATGTGAAGGATCTAGGTTGCATGCTCCTTAAGAGAATCTAATAATAAATGTAATGCAACTGAATCACCCCAAAACCATCCCCCGGCCCCATCTGTGGAAAAATTGTCTTCCACAAAACTGATCCCTGGTCCCAAAAAGGTTGAGGAACACTGCTTTAACCCATGAAGTGGCCCATTCTACTTCTAGAAATTTAATATTCTTTTTCTCCAAATGTAAGCCATGTCCAAAAAATATATCTCAAAAGATGTTAATAACAAATCTGTTTCTAAGGAGGAAGTATTAGAATAGAAACAACCATCTAGAAACATGAATTCAATTAAATAAAAAAATTACACAATAAGATAGTATGTAGCCATTAAAATAACGTTGAAGCAATGCATATATTGGTATTGAAAATGTTCATAAAATGTAGTGAGGTGAAATCATAAGTTAAACTTTTAGTGGGAAAGCATACATAAATAGACTCTGAAAACTACCAGCAGTTGTTTCTCAGTGAGTGGGATTATCATTGATTTGGCCTACTGTATTTTCTGACTTCAATAAAAATCTATTACTTTGGAGGTAAGAAAATTAAGTTCTGAAATTTCACTTTGAATAAAAATAATAACAATAAATCATCTATACATTCAACTAAGACAGTAAAAAAGGGGACAAATATTTCTAATTTGAAATTACAAAAGGAAGGAAATAATAAGGAATAAAAAATAAATCAAGAAATTATGAAAGAGAACAGTGCCATTAATAAATAAAGCCATGTGTTCTCTGAAACAGCAATAAACAGACAAAAAAGAAGAATAAAAATATGCATGTGCACGATGATCTCAATTATGTTTAAAAGCATAGAAAATACTCAGAAGAAAACATGCAAGATATTAAATGCCACATCTGGTCATTGCACTCATGTATTTTTCCTATAATTTTATATTTTATTTTCCAAATATTCTGTAATGACCATGAATTCATTTTGTAATCTTAAATTGATACTGGAAATAAGTATAAAGGAAAAACACAGAGTTTCAAGTGAAAACACTGACGGTGGAAATGATAGATGTCTAAAATAGGCTAAGGTAGAAATTAACATCAGCACGGGCAGAACCACAGATGTAGGTAAGGTATATTCCTACTCTGACTTATGCTCTTGACTTGGAGTCCCCAGGATCTGGGTGTCTCCTGTGCCCCCCATACGGTTCAAGGCAGAATGGCACAAGAAGCAAGGGATGGCAGAAGGGAGAAGGTAGAGCAGAAAGCCTGGGGCTGTGCACAGCAGGACAAAAGGAAATCTGGACAAGTGGAAAGATCAGAAGGTACAAGTCCAGATTCCCAAATAAAGGAGTGATTATGGACCCTGCTAAGGAAAGGATTAGGCTCCCAGGTGATCATCGTAAACAGCTGCAAGGGGAAGCTGTAAAGAGTCAGAAGTAAGGCGTCTACTGGACCCAACAACAAGGACAGTTGCAAGATGGGCAGCATGCTATAAGAAATGATGCCCTCAATGGAGGTAGAAAGTGTGTTTCATTCTTCGAGTTGTTTTATATGAATTTATGTGTTTCAAGTTCCTGTCCTTTTCATTAACTTGTTAATTTCTATAATCAAGTGTTCGTTCAAGTCGCAAGTTATTTAGTTATTTGTGTATTAAAAGCTTGTAGGTATGTTAAATCAAACATTCCAGGGTTTTTCAAAGCACAGTGATCAAACTGTTGGATGTGAAATTGTGTTGGGTTTTACAAAGTTGGACAAAATATTTTGGCAAGGCTGGAAAAATGGTGACTCTCATACATCGTAGATGAGAATGCAAAATGCAATTTCCCCTTTGGAGAGGAATTTCAAAATACTTAGCAAAACTTCAAATTCATTTAACCCTTGACCCAGCAATTCCACTTCTAGAAACATACCCAAAATATACATTCGGAAAAATACACTAACGTATATACATAAGATAAATCACTGTAACATTGTTTAAAATAGCAAAAGACTAGGAGCAACCTAAAGGTCTATCAAAGGGTACTAGCTGAATAAACTATGGTATATCTACACAATAGAGTACTATACAACTATAAAAAACAATGAAGAATATTTCTATATACTGCTTTGATGTGACATTTAGGACACATTCTTAAAAGAAAAAACAAAATGGATAACTGTGGTATCTTCAAGTTGATATGTTACCATGTGTTGAAAAAAACAGGAGAATATGAAAATAAATATTTGCTTTTATTTTGAGACAGAAGGATAAAACACACATTTTTACAAAATTACCTGTAGGAAGATAGAGGGGACAGGGAGAGAAGCTGGACTTCTCTGAATATAACATTGTTTTATGTAAATAATTATAACATAAAAATCAATTATGAAGCAACTCCTAAAACTCAAAAGCAAAATGAAGCTAAAGAACCTCAATGTGTATCAGGTGACTGATAAGCAAAATGGAAAGCTGCTATTGAAGTGATTTTTAAACCTAATGATTTGACTAGTCATTCCTAGTAAAATAAACCACAGGAAATCACATGCACATATACAAAAAAAGTTAATGTTTTCAGTATTTATATTGCTGACACTTATTGTATTGGTCTGTACTTTTAGCCTAAGGTTATCTTGTTTATTCTATAGGATAAGACAAATAAATAATTATGTTGATGTCATGAAGAACCAGGATTTTGAGCTTTGGAGAAAGGAGATGCATGAGGATCAATCAAGTTTAGTAAAAAGTAATGGTACTAAATTTGAGTTGGAAGTAAAATTTCTAACTCAAGAAATATTTTGTCTTTTAAAAAATGTGTATTTCCTAGTTCTGTCCACTGGAAACATCTGGTAATGAGGAAAATCCCAGTAGCAATGAGCACCCCTACAGCCCAAATTGTGTTTTCTTTATATCATCTCCCTTTAAAGGAAACCATAGCTCCTTGGAAAAATGGCTGAGTCCAAGTCTGGAGCAGGAACAAACAGAATGCACCAGGAACATGTTTTCATGCCAAAAGCAAAAGGGTATCAGGTTGTACTAGGATCTGTCAGTGGTCTCAGGACTCAACTTGAAAAAGCTTCTATTGGCCAAAGAAGGGACAATTTGAGCATGTGTAATAATAATGATTGAAATAGATTGAAACATATCAAACATGTTTCTATCTCATGAATTCATAATTACACTACTAAAAAGAGTTATTTGTCATCCTTGAGGAATACTATGAACAACTACTTAGAAAATGTATAAATATCTCAGACAAGCAAAACCTGAGGGAATTTGTCACCTGGCCTTATAAGAAATGCTCAAGGGAGTCCTACTTCTGGAAGAAAAAAGATTATAATTACCATAATGAAAACATGCAAAAGTATGTTTAAAAACTCACTTGGTAGAATTCAGCTGTGAATCCATCTGGTCCTGGGCTTTTTTTGGTGGGCAGGCTATTAATTGTTGCCTCAATTTCAGAGGCTGCTATTGGTCTATTCAGGGATTCAACTTCCTCCTGGTTTAGTCTTGGAAGAGTGTACGTGTCCAGGAAATTATCCATTTCTTCTAGATTTTCTAGTTGATTTGCGTAGAGGTGTTTATAGTATTCTCTGATGGTAGTTTGTATTTCTGTGGGGTCGGTGGTGATATCCCCTTTATCATTTTTTATTGCGTCTATTTGATTCCTCTCTCTTTTCTTCTTTATTAATCTTGCTAGCGGTCTGTCAATTTTGTTGATCTTTTCAAAAAACCAACTCCTGGATTCATTGATTTTTTGGAGGGTTTTTTGTGTCTCTATCTCCTTCAGTTCTGCTCTGATCTTAGTTATTTCTTGCTTTCTGCTAGCTTTTGAATGTGTTTGCTCTTGCCTCTCTAGTTCTTTTAATTGTGATGTTAGAGTGTCAATTTTAGATCTTTCCTGCTTTCTCTTGTGGGCACTTAGTGCTATAAATTTCCCTCTACATACTGCTTTAAATGTGTCCCAGAGATTCTGGTATGTTGTATCTTTGTTCTCATTGGATTCAAAGAACATCTTTATTTCTGCTTTCATTTCGTTATGTACCCAGTAGTCATTCAGGAGCAGGTTGTTCAGTTTCCATGTAGTTGAGCGGTTTTGATTGAATTTCTTAGTCCTGAGTTCTAGTTTGATTGCACTGTGGTCAGAGAGACAGTTTGTTATAATTTCTGTTCTTTTACATTTGCTGAGGAGTGCTTTACTTCCAATTATGTGGTCAATTTTGGAATAAGTGTGATGTGGTGCTGAGAAGAATGTATATTCTGTTGACTTGGGGTGGAGAGTTCTATAGATGTCTATTAGGTCCGCTTGGTGCAGAGATGAGTTCAATTCCTGGATATCCTTGTTAACTTTCTGTCTCGTTGATCTGTCTAATGTTGACAGTGGAGTGTTGAAGTCTCCCATTATTATTGTATGGGAGTCTAAGTCTCTTTGTAAGTCTCTAAGGACTTGCTTTATGAATCTGGGTGCTCCTGTATTAGGTGCATATATATTTAGGATAGTTAGCTCTTCCTGTTGGATTGATCCCTTTACCATTATGTAATGGCCTTCTTTGTCTCTTTTGATCTTTGATGGTACCATTCCTTCTGAAACTATTCCAATCAATAGAAAAAGAGGGAATCCTCCCTAACTCATTTTATGAGGCCAGCATCATCCTGATACCAAAGCCTGGCAGAGACACAACAAAAAAAGAGAATTTTAGACCAATCTCCCTGATGAACATCGATGCAAAAATCCTCAATAAAATACTGGCAAACCAGATTCAGCAGCACATCAAAAAGCTTATCCACCATGATCAAGTGGGCTTCATCCCTGGGATGCAAGGCTGGTTCAACATTCGCAAATCAATCAACGTAATCCAGCATATCAACAGAACCAAAGACAAGAACCACATGATTATCTCAATAGATGCAGAAAAGGCTTTTGACAAAATTCAACAGCTCAACAAATTCGGTATTGATGGAACGTACCTCAAAATAATAAGAGCTATTTATGAGAAACCCACAGCTAATATCATACTGAATGGGCAAAAACTGGAAAAGTTCCCTTTGAAAACTGGCACAAGACAGGGATGCCCTCTCTCACCACTCCTATTCAACATAGTGTTGGAAGTTCTGGCTAGGGCAATCAGGCAAGAGAAAGAAATCAAGGGTATTCAGTTAGGAAAAGAGGAAGTCAAATTGTCCCTGTTTGCAGATGACATGATTGTGTATTTAGAAAACCCCATCGTCTCAGCCCAAAATCTTCTTAAGCTGATAAGCAACTTCAGCAAAGTCTCAGGATACAAAATTAATGTGCAAAAATCACAAGCATTCTTATACACCAGTAACAGACAAGCAGAGAGCCAAATCAGGAATGAACTTCCATTCACAATTGCTTCAAAGAGAATAAAATACCTAGGAATCCAACTTACAAGGGATGTAAAGGACCTCTTCAAGGAGAACTACAAACCACTGCTCAGTGAAATAAAAGAGGACACAAACAAATGGAAGAACATACCATGCTCATGGATAGGCAGAATCAATATTGTGAAAATGGCCATACTGCCCAAGGTAATTTATAGATTCAATGCCATCCCCATCAAGCTACCAATGAGTTTCTTCACCGAATTGGAAAAATCTGCTTTAAAGTTCATATGGAACCAAAAAAGAGCCCGTATTGCCAAGACAATCCTAAGTCAAAAGGACAAAGCCGGAGGCGTCACGCTACCTGACTTCAAACTATACTACAAGGCTACAGTAACCAAAACAGCATGGTACTGGTACCAAAACAGAGATATAGACCAATGGAACAGAACGGAGCCTTCAGAAATAATGCCACACATCTACAACCATCTGATATTTGACAAACCTGAGAAAAACAAGAAATGGGGAAAGGATTCCCTATTTAATAAATGGTGCTGGGAAAATTGGCTAGCCATAAGTAGAAAGCTGAAACTGGATCCTTTCCTTACTCCTTATACGAAGATTAATTCAAGATGGATTAGAGACTTAAATGTTAGACCTAATACCATAAAAACCCTAGAAGAAAATCTAGGTAGTACCATTCAGGACATAGGCATGGGCAAGGACTTCATGTCTAAAACACCAAAAGCAACGGCAGCAAAAGCCAAAATTGACAAATGGGATCTCATTAAACTAAAGAGCTTCTGCACAGCAAAAGAAACTACCATCAGAGTGAACAGGCAACCTACAGAATGGGAGAAAATTTTTGCAATCTACTCATCTGACAAAGGGCTCATTTCCAGAATCTACAAAGAACTCAAGCAAATATACAAGAAAAAAACAAACAACCCCATCCAAAAGTGGGGAAAGGATATTAACAGACATTTCTCAAAAGAAGACATTCATACAGCCAACAGACACATGAAAAAATGCTCATCATCACTGGCCATCAGAGAAATGCAAATCAAAACCACAATGAGATACCATCTCACACCAGTTAGAATGGCAATCATTAAAAAATCAGGAAACAATAGGTGTTGGAGAGGATGTGGAGAAATAGGAACACTTTTACACTGTTGGTGGGATTGTAAACTAGTTCAACCATTATGGAAAACAGTATGGCGATTCCTCAAGGATCTAGAACTAGATGTACCATATGACCCAGCCATCCCACTACTGGGTATATACCCAAAGGATTATAAATTATGCTACTACAAAGACACATGCACACGTATGTTTATTGTGGCACTATTCACAATAGCAAAGACTTGGAATCAACCCAAATGTCCATCAGTGACAGACTGGATTAAGAAAATGTGGCACATATACACCATGGAATACTATGCAGCCATAAAAAAGGATGAGTTTGCGTCCTTTGTAGAGACATGGATGCAGCTGGAAACCATCATTCTTAGCAAATTATCACAAGAAGAGAAAACCAAACACCGCA
The DNA here is from genome assembly GCF_002776525.5 of Piliocolobus tephrosceles. Classification (NCBI taxonomy): domain Eukaryota; kingdom Metazoa; phylum Chordata; class Mammalia; order Primates; family Cercopithecidae; genus Piliocolobus; species Piliocolobus tephrosceles. The sequence goes on along the minus strand of NC_045444.1, from coordinate 124,874,109 downwards.
TGTTCTCACTCATAGGTGGGAACTGAACAATGAGCTCACTTGGACTCGGGAAGGGGAACATCACACACTGGGGCCTATCATGGGGAGGGGGGAGGGGGGAGGGATTGCATTGGGGAGTTATACCTGATATAAATGATGAATTGATGGGTGCTGACGAGTTGATGGGTGCAGCACACCAACATGGCACATGTATACATATGTAACCTGCACGTTATGCACATGTACCCTAGAACTTAAAGTATAATAAAAAAATAAAATAAAAAAAATAAAAAAATATAAAAAAAGAAATACAAAAAAAAAAAACTCACTTGGTAGAGTAGATGCCTAAAGGAGAAAGAGAAAAGAATCAAACTTTCTCACTACAGAAAACAACAAAACTGCAATGATAGACAATAAGAAAGGAATGAAAGACATACAAAATAACCAGAAAACAGTATACAAACTGACAGGAGTAAGTCCTCACTGGTCAATAATAACCTTAAGTACAATTGGATTAGATTTTTGACTGAAAAGATATAAATTTGCTGAATGGATTTTAAAAAGAAACCCAACAATATGTTGCCTACAAGAAACTCACTTGTAGTGAATTTCACTATACTCACTTTACTAACTATAGTATACTCACTATACTCACTCACTTTCACTAAAACTTACTTTACTTCACCTGTAAAGACACATGTAGATTGAAGAAAGTGAAGGAACGATAAAAGATATTTCATGCAAACAGAAGCCAAAAGTGAGCAGGAGTAGCTATACTTATAGCAGATAAAACAGATTTTAAGTCAAAACTGGAAAAAGAGACAAAGCATGTTATTATATAATGATAAAGGAATCAATTCAGCAAAAGGATATAACAATTGTAAATATATACATACCCAACACTGAAGCACCCAGATATATAAATAAATCAAATTCTTTTTTTTTTTTTTTTTTTTTTTTGAGATGGAGTCTTGCTCTGTCGCCCAGGCCGGAGTGCAGTGGCCGGATCTCGGCTCACTGCAAGCTCCGCCTCCTGGGTTTATGCCATTCTCCTACCTCAGCCTCCCAAGTAGCTGGGACTACAGGCGCCCGCCACCTCGCCTGGCTAGTTTAATCAAATATTATTATTAGATCTAAAGGGAGAGATATCCTGGACATGGTGACTTGCACCTGCAATCGCAGCACTTTGGAAGGCCAAAGCAGGTGGATTGCTTGGGCCCAGAAGTTTGAGACCATCCTGGATAACATGGTGAAAAACCATCTCTACAAAAAATTTAAAAATTAGCCACGCATGGTGGTGTGCACCTGTAGTCCCAGTTACCCAGGAGGCTGAGGTGGGAGGATCAATCACCTGAGCCTGGAGTTCAAGGCTGCAGTGAGCCATGATTATGCCACTGCACTCCAGCCTGGGAAAATGGTGTAAGACTCTGTCTCAAAAAAATACAGACTCCAATACAATGATAGTTGGGGACCTCAACACCACACTCTCAGCATTAGACAGAGCATTTAGACAGAAAATCAACAAAGAGACACTGAATTTAAACTGCATTTTAGACCAAAGAGGCCTAACAAACATTTACAGAGCATCTCATGTGACAGCTGCAGAATACATATTTTTTTTTATCAGCACATGGAAGATCCTCCAGGATAGACCACATGTTAAGTCACAAAACAAGTCTCAACAAACTTAATAGAATTTAAATCAAATCAAGTGTCTTTTCTGATAACAATGGAATAAAAGTAGAAATGAATACAAGAGGAACTTTCAAAACTGTAAAAACACATAGAAATTAAACAAAATGCTTGTAAATGACCAATGGGTCAATAAAGAAATTAAGAAGGAAATTTAAAAATTTCTTGAAGCAAATGAAAATGGAAATAGAGCATATCAAAACTTCTGGGACTATGTTTTGAAAGTAACTAGAAAGGCAAGAACAAACCAAATGCAAAAGTAGTAGAAGAAAAGAAAAAATAAAGATCAGAGCAGAAACAAATGGAATTCAGACTACAAAAATACAAAAGATCAATGAAACAAAAAGGTGTTTTTTTGAAAAGATAAACAAAATTGACATACTACTAGTTAGACTGATCGAGAAAAAAAAAGACCCAAGTAAATACAATCAGAAACAAAAAGGAGACATTACAACTTTTACCACAGAAATACAAAGGATTGTTGGAGACTATTACCAACAGTTATATGTGAATAACTATACACTAACAAATTGGAAAACTTAATGAAAATGGGTAAATTTCTGGACACATGCAATCTATCAAGATTGAACCATGAAGAAATAGAAAACCTGGACAGGTCAATTACAAGTCATGACATTGAATCAGTAATAAAAGTATTTTATCAAAGAAGAGCCCAGAACCTAATGGTTTTATTGCTGATTTCTATCAAACATTTAAAGAAGAGCTAGTGCCAATTCTTATCAAATCTTCCAGAAAATTGAAAAGAGAGGAATTTCTTCAAATTGTTTTACAAGACCGGCATTACCCTGATACCAAAACCAGATAAGGACACAACAAAAGAAAACTATAGGCCCAATGTCCCTGGTGAACATAGATGGAAAAATCTTTAACAAAAACTGATAAACTGAATCCAGCAGCACATTAAAAAGATTATTCACCATGATCAAGTGGGATTTACCCCAGGAATGCAAGGATGGGTCAACATATGCAAATTAATAAACGTGATACACGGCATCAAAAGGATGAAAAACAAAACCAAATGATCATCTCAATAGATACATAAAAAGCATTTGATAAAATTCAACATTGTTTCATGATTTTAAAAACTCAAAAAATTAGGTATAATAAAATGGAATGCTGAAAGCTTTTTCTCTAAGAACTGGAAGAATACAAGGATGCCCACTCTCACCACTCTTATTCAACATAGTACTGAAAATCCTAACCAGAGCAATTGGGCAAGATAAATAAATAAAGGGCATCCAAATTGGAAAAAAAGGGAAATAAAAATATTCTTCTTTGCAGATAACATAATTTTACACATAGAAAACCCTAAAGGTTTCACCAAAATCTCTCAGAACTGATAAACAAATTTAGCAAAGTTACAGGATATGAAATTTTAAACTACAAAAATCCACAGCATTTCTATACACCAATAATGAACTAGCAAAAAAAAAAAATCAAAAAGCAATCCCATTTATGATAGCTACAAAAATTTAAATAATAATTATACCTAGGAATAATTTTTTTAAAGAGGTAAAATATATGTACAAGGAAAACTTTAAGACAGTATGAAAGAAATTGGAATGGCCACACATACACACACACACACACACACACACAAGACATCCCATGCTCATGGATTGGAAAAATTAATACTGTGAAATGACCATACTACCAAGAGTGATCCATAGATTCGATGCAATAGCTATCAAAATACCAAGACATTCTTCAAAGAAATAGAAAAAGCAGTTTTAAAATCCACATGTGGAATCACAGAAGGCTTCCTAAATGCCAAAGCAATCCTAAGCAAAAAGAACAAAACGGATGGTATCACCTACCTGACTTCAAAACATACTACAAAACTATAATAACAAAAACAGCATGGTACTAGTATGAAAACAGATACATAGACCAATGGAACAGAATAGAGAACCCAGATATAAGTCCATGTATGTACAATTGTTTATTGACAAAGACACCAAAAACATTCAGTGGAAAACTTTCAATAAATGGTGCTGAAAAAAACTGGATATCCATATGCAGACAAATAAACCTAGACTGCTATCTATCACCACATACAAACATCAACTCAAAAGGAATTAAAAACTTAAATGTAAGACCTGAAACTATGAGAATACTAGAAGAAAACATTGGAGAAACATTTCAAAACACTGGATGAGCAAAGATTTTTTGGGTAAGACCTCAAAAACACAGAGAACAAAAGCAAAAATAGACAAATGAGATTACATAAAACTGAAAAGCTTCTGCACAGCAAAAAGGACAATCAACAGAATAAAGAGAAAATCTACAGAATGGGAGAAAATATTTGCAAACTACGCATCTGACAAATAATTATTAATCATAATATGTAAGGGACTTGAACAACCCAATGGCAAAAAAAAAATAGTAATCTGATTTTTAATTGGGCAAATGATTTGAATAAACATTTCGCAAAACAAGATATGAAAAAATGCTCATCACTAATTACCAGGGAAATGCAAATCAAAACAACAGTGGGATGATTTCATCAAAAAGACAGAAAAAAAAAGATGATTGTGAGGATGTGGTGAAAGGGGAATGACACTTCTGGTGGGAATGTAAATTATTACAGCCACTATGGAAAACACTATGGAGATTTCTCAAAACACTAAAAATACATCTACAATATGATTCAGCAATCCCACTGCTGGGTATATATCCACAAGAAAAGAAAGAAAATCAGTTGGCCAGGTGTGGGGGCTCACGCCTGTAATCCTAGCACTTTGGGAGGCAAGGCAGGCAGATCACTTGAGGTCAGGAGTTCAAGACCAGCCTGGCTAACATGGTGAAACCTTGTCTCTACTAAAAATTAGCCAGGCATGGTGGCACATGCCTGTAATCCCAGCTACTTGGGAGGCTGAGGCAGGAGAAGCACTTGAACCCGGGAGGTAGAGGTTGCAGTAAGCTGAGATTGCACCACTGCACTCCAGCCTGGGTGACAGAGTGAGACTCTGAAAAAAAAAGAAAGGAAAGATGAAAGGAAAGAGAAAGAAAGGAAGAAAGGAAGAAAAACAAGAAAGAAGGAAGGAAGGAAGGAAGGAAGGAAGGAAGGAAGGAAGGAAGGAA
>NC_045444.1:124800492-124869323 GCF_002776525.5 Piliocolobus tephrosceles | reverse complement strand
GGAAGGAAGGAAGGAAGGAAGGAAGGAAGGAAGGAAGGAAGGAAGGATGGAAGGAAGAAAGAAAGAAAGAAAGAGAAAGAGAAAGAGAAAGAAAAACAGAAAGAAAGAGAGAGAGAAAGAAAGAGAAGAAAAGAGGGAGGGAGGGAAGGAAGGAAGGAAGGAAGGAAGGAAGGAAGGAAGGAAGGAAGGAAGGAAGGGAGGGAGGGAGGGAGGGAGGGAGGGGAGGAAAGGTCAGTTATCAAAGAGACATCTGCACATCCATGTTCATTACAGCACTATTCACAATAGCCAAGATATGGAATCAACTTCAGTGTCCATCAATAGATGAATAAAGAAACTGTGGTGGCCATGTGTGATGGCTCATGCCTGTAATTCCAGCACTTTGGGAGCCTGAGGTGGTGGATCACCTGAGGTCAGGAGTCAAGACCAGCCTGGCCAACATAGTGAAACCTCGTCTCTACTAAAAATACAAAGGTTAGGTGTGCATGGTGGCAGGTGCCTGTAATCCCAGCTACTCAGGAGGCTGAGGCAGGAGAATTGCTTGAACCAAGGAGGCGGAGGTTGCAGTGAGCTGAGATTGCGCCATTGCACTCCAATCTGGGCGACAAGAGCAGAACTTTGTCTCAAAAGAAAAAAAGAAAAAAAGAAACTGTAGTACATATACACAATGGAATATTATGCACCCATAAAAAGAAAATTCTGTCAATTGAAGCTACGTGGATGAAACTGGAAGGTGTTATGTTAAGTGAAATAAGCCAGGCAGAGAAAGACAAATATCACATTTTCTCACTCCCACGTAGAAGCTAAAAACATTGACCTCATGGAGGTAGAGGTTAGAATCATGGTTACCAGAGGCTGGGAAGTGGGAGGCAGTGGGGTAGAGATAGGTTAAGGGGTACAAAATACAGTTAGATAAAAGGAATAAGTTCTAGTGTTTAATAGCACAATTGGGTAAGTAGTTATCAATAATTTATTGTATATTTTCAAGAGCTAAAAGAGAAGATTTTAAAAGTTAACAACACAAAGAAATGATAAACGTTTGTGGATGGATGTCTCAATTACCCTGATTTGATAATTACACATTATATGCATGTATCAAAATATCACACGTATCCCATAAATATGTACAATTATTATTTACCAATAAAAATATTTAAAGAAAATTTATAAATGAAGGGAAACAATAAAGTACGTATTCCGTCTTTTCTATATGGACTGTATTTCAGGGTAAAAAAAAATTAATAAGGAAAACTTTTCTCCATGAAAGTGTTCACACTGACAATTGAAGAAGAAAGAAACAATAGAAATAGAATATCACATTTTTGCACACAGAAAAAAATTGAAATAATGGATCTAGACAATAATCACCACTGGTTTCTCACATAACAAATAGAGACACAACCAAACATTGCATGCCTCTTGATGAAAATACATACCACTGATGGAGCATTTTACTTAAAAACAGTTTAATCTGAAAAAATTCTATTTGCAGATAGAATCCATCAATATGTAGAAAGGATAATACATCACAATAAAGTTGGTTTCCTTCCAAGAATACAAGGTTAGTAATTCACCACATAGATTAAAAGAAAAAAGTTATAAGATTATCTCACAAATGCTTCAAAAGTACTTGAACATTCAATACCAATTCATAATAAAAAATTTTACTGTCCTTAATCTGATAAATACTATCTACACAAATCTATAGTAAACATTATAGGTAATTGTGAAATACCTAAAACTTTCATACATTTATAATGAGAAAAGATAAAGACATTTACTGTCACTACTTTCATTTGATATTTGATCCAGGTCCTAGCTCAAAAAATAAGGCAAAAATATAGTCCTTGAGAACAATGCAAGAGATAACTGGTATGTAGATTATAAACAGAGAAAGAAACCTGTCACTGCAGATGGCTCAATACGTAATGAAAAAATTCTAACTCTATGCTATTAGAATTAATATGCTAATTTAGCAAAATCACTAAGTACAAGATAAACAAAAACAATTTCATTTATATATACAAGCAACAATTACAAATTGAAATAAAAATAACGCTATTTACAATAGCACTTAATATTCTAAAAAACCTAGCAAGAACACTACACTATATTATTTAAAGTAATTAGGGAACAGATAAACAGATATACCACGTTCATGGATTTAAAGACCCAATATTGTAAAAGATGTCAGTCCTTTGATCTATAGATTCAATACAAGCCTTATCAAAAACCTCAACATGTTTTTGGTGAGAAGCTTAATGGGCTGATTTTTTAAATGTATGCAAATATGCAAATGGCCATGAATAGTCAGTCAATAAAATATACAAGAAGAATAACTTGGAGGACTTACATTACAGGATAAAATAAAGCAATAGTGGTTAACAGGAGGCTGAGGTAAGAGGATTACTTGAACCTAGGAGTTCAAATCCAGTCTGGGCAACACAGACTGTGAGAACTCATCTCTTTGAAAATAAAAGAAAAAGAAAAAGAAGAAGGAGAAGGAGAAGAAGAAGAAGAAGATATAGTGAAGACAGTTGTATTGACATAAAAAAATTTTTTAATGGCCAATGGAATAGAACAGAAAGCTCAGGAAGAGACTGACACATATTCATACCATTAATTAATGAAAAAGGAAACTGTAGAGCAGTGGCAAAAGGCTTATCTTTTAAATAAATGGTGCTGGTTAACTAGATATTCATAAAAAGAAAAAGGAATCTAGACCTATATTCCATACTACACGAAGAACTGAATTCTCCACACTTTGTAGATCTAAACATGAAGGAACAGTAAAGTCTTTAGAAGACACCATAAGAGAGTGTATTTATAAAAGTGTGGTCAGCAAATATTCCTTAAGCAGGACACCAAAAGTAGTACTAATCCTAAAGGAAAAGACTGATATATTGGAATACATTCAAATAGTCAAATTTCATTCATCAAAAAAAAAAAAAAAAGATTTAAATAGTTTAAAATCCAACCCACACAACATGGGGAAAAGAATTATAAACTCGAATAATTTGCAAAGGTCTTATATTCAGGAAATATTTTTGAACTCCTACAAATCAATAAGAAAAAGACAACACAATTTAAAAAGTAGGCAAGAGACTTAAACAGACACACTACAAGAGGATATCCAAGTTGCCAGTAAACATAAGAAAAGGTGCTCATCCTCTTTAAGTTATTCAGAAAATGAAAATTTAAATCACAATTAGATAACACAAAATTACTACCAGAATATCTAAAACTAAAGAAAGACAAAACCAAGTGTTGGTGAAGATGTGGAATGACTGGAACTCTCGTACGTTGGTAAAAGAAGTACAAATGGAATAACCCTTTTGAAAAACTATTTTGCAGTATCTTTTAAAGCTGACTATACCCTTATTCTATGATCTAGCAATCCCACTCCTAGGTATATTCCCAATAAAAATGAGTGTATATAGACACCAAGAACATGTATAAAAATATCTACAGAAGTTTTATCTAAAATAGCCTCAAGCTGGAAACAAACCAAATATCCATCATACCATAGAATTAATAAGTAAGTTGAGATATTTTTATACAGTGGAATACTTATGACATAGTAAAGAAAATGACTGAATCACTGTCTTCTACAACAACATGGATAGATCTCACAAATAACATGTTGAGCAGAAAAAGCCAGGCATAAGGATTGTATAACTCCACTCATGTAAACGTTAAATATGGGTATAACTAATAGGTTGTGTTAAAAGTCAGGATGGCAGTTACCTTTGAGGAAGCACATAGGGAAGATGAATAGAAGGGGCATGAGGGGGTTTCTGGGGTGCTGGTAATGTTCTATGTCCTTATCTGCATGGTGGTTGTGTGGATGTGCTTGCTTTGTGAGAATTCTTTCAACTGTATACGTGGAATTCAGGCACTTTGTAACAAAATGGTGATTAAAAAAGAAAAGAAGTACCCTCATGTCTACATCAGCATTATTCACAATAGCTAAAACGAGGAAACAACACATGTGTCCACCTAAAGACTAACGGATGAGCAAAATGTGTCCCATCTATATAATGAAATATTATTCAGCCTTAAAAAAGAAGGAAATTCTGACACATGCTACAACGTGGGTGAACCTTAAGGACACTATGCAAAGTGATATAAGCCAGTCACAAAAAGACAAATACCATGATTCCCACTCACATGAGGAGCCTACAGTAGTCAGATTTATAGAAACAGAAAGTAGAACAGTGCTTGCCAGGGGCTGGGGCAGAGGAATAGGGGGTGACTGTTTCATGGAGATGGAGTTTCCATTTTACAAGATGAAAAAGTTCTTGAGATGGATGGTGGTGATGGCTGCACAATAACACAGATGTTCTTAATATTATTGTACACTTAACATAGTTAAAATGGCAGGTTTTATGTTATGTGTTTTTTACCACAATTTAAAACTTGAAAAAAGAAAAAGAAACTACCCACATGTTTGGCAATAACAGAACTATTAGATGACTCAAGTAATCTGTGATATACTTTTGCTCTGCTGGGGGTGATTCTGATGCAAAGCGCACCTGCAGAATCAGCCAGGTCACATGGCACCTACACTTACTCTGCTACAGAACAGACATTTCCTGAGGCAGAAAGGATGAAACACGCAATTTGAATAATTTTATCTAATTCTCCAATACATGCTACTTCACATCCTGCTTCTTTCACTTAGCATACTTTCATCATGTCATCAGAGCTCCATTTTAAGACCACATAGTGTCTTGGCCAATGGATGGAGTCCTGCCCTGCATGGGTCTTTTTCAAATTTCACTTCTCACTCCAACCCTATTCACCAAGTATCCTATGAAAAAAGCCATCTTCTCACCCACACTGATTCATGGCCTTAGCTCTGAATTAACTCTCTCTCTCCCTTCTCCACATTATAATTGGTCTTCTTTGGTTAGGACACATAGTCACCACATGTGGAATGAATGAGTGAACAGGCCAACATCACTGCTGTCCAAAGTTGGAATGAGCTTCTATTAGCTTCTGTTCAAGATGTTCAAGCACGGACTAATCAACTACTTGGAGAGGTGGGGCATAAAAAATCACAAAACCATAACAGATCGTATGAGCCTCTTAGACTTTAGGTATCATCTAATTCAAATATGTATAAACAGATAATCAAACTATGGTCCCAAAGTAAAATGACTTGATCAAATGCTATCAAGCAATTGCAAAGCTAACAACAACAGAATTATGTCCCCCAATATCCAACTCAGGGCAGTCTCCCACCTTTACAATACACAGCAGACTCTCACAATGCTGGGGAGGATAGACTACATGCTGTAAGGGGTTGCTCCTCCTAAAGATGCTAAGAGTCCAGTAAGGGGTGACAGGGGTGACATTAGTATGTAGAGATGGTATCTCCTGTAAAAAAAAAAAAAAAAAAAAACTTAGCCAAATTAAATTTAACAGTTAATTTAACAGAGTTTAATTGAGCAAAGAATAAGTCATGAATCGGGCAGTCTCCTGAGCCACAGTAGGCTCACAGACTCTAGCACAGCCATGTGGGGGAAGAGTGGGGGAAGAAGATTCATAGGCAGAAAAAGGAAAGTGATCTACAGAAAAAAAGAAGTGAGGCACAGAAGCAGCCAAATTGGTTACAGCTTGGCATTTACCTTATTTGAACATGGTTTGAACAGTTGGCCCCCTTTCATTGCCCAAAGCTTGGTGATTGCCACAAGAGTAGATTACAGTCTGTTTATATCACCATTTTGGATACAGTTTACTATGTACAGAGAAACCTTTAGGCTGAACTTAAAACATGTAAGAAGGCACCTTCAGGTTAAACTTGATTTAACACTTCCTACCGTCTCTGAAATTAGAACTTGTTTTCATTCATCCTATGTACATGGCTGCTGTGTTAGTTTTAGTTGCTGTGTAGCAAATCACCACAAACTCAGTAGCTCAAGACACTCCCACTTTTAACTCATAGTTCTGCAGGTGAGAAGTCCAGGCAAATGTAACTGGGTTCTCTTCACAGGGTCTCAAAGGCTGAAATCAAGGTGTCACCTATGCTGGGCTGGGCTCTCCTCTGGAGGTTCCACTGGGGAAGAATCCACATCTGTGCTCATTCATGTTGGCAGATCTAAGTTCCTCATGGCTGTGCAATCACAGTCCCTATTTCTTTGCAGGTGTCAGCCAGGGACTCTCCTTCACTACAAGAGGCAGCCCACATGCTCTGCTACATGGTCCCCTCAATAATCCTGCAACAGAGACTCTCTCTCATGTGTAATCTCTCCCATGTCTCAATTCTCTAACTTCCTTTGTCTCTGACCTCTAAAACCAAATTACAATGGTCATGTACTAGGTCAGGTCATCTCTCCTTCTTAAAGTCAACTGTGCTGTGTAACCTCCTAATTGTGGGGGTAAAATCCATTATTCACATAGTCTCATACTAAGCAGGGTGTGTATACGAGGGCGGGATCTTGGGGTCATCTTATGATCCTGCCTATCACACTGCCCCAAAGCAGCCCCAAAAAACCAAAGCCTGGTCCACAGACAGCACCACACCGTTATAGCTGTGCTTAGTGTTGAAAAGGTCCTCAGAAGTCAGGGAAGACAGTTCCCTAGATCTCCAGGTAACATTGAATTTGACCTTGATTCTAGTTGGGGGAAAGCAGCTGTAGTTCAATGAAAGCATAACCACTTCCCTGCTCTGCCTTATTGGTTAGACTCAAGTTTTCAGCATTTCCAGATCTTTCCTCCACCTGCAAGAACCCTGTGGAAATTATGTCTAATGGTCCATGAAAAGATCAAGGACCAACCAAACTCAGATGTCTTCAACTGCCATGTTATAATTTATTGGCAATATGCTGAGTAATGTTTTCCTGATTATTTCCTGGTTAAGTTGTTTTACCAGATGAAAAATGGCCAAAGACAGTTATTAATTAAATGAGAATGCAGCAACCAAATGTGAAGAGCTCAAACTCTTTCATTCTGAAGCATCTTTTTTTAAAAGAAATGGTGGGTAGAACAGAAATGTGTCATACCTTTTAGCTTATAAATTTACTTTCAACATCCATATGCAACTAACTTACGGTTTCGCTTCCTATCAAACGATTCTTTGAACTTGTTTTCCTTCTAAAATCATCCCAATAAACTCATATTAACTACTAGTGAGTCAGACTGCTTTTGTTAAAGAAAAACGGTGGAAAGAAAATTGAATCCATCTCCAAATTTGAAGAGGAAACAGCAGTGAAAGAATAATTTATAAAATGAACTGCACTGCTAATTGGCAATGTTTGTCAGTTTTAGACAATGCTCTAAAATCCTAGCATTTTAGAGACATAAAGAAAGCAGAGGATGCTCTGATAAAATCTCTTTGACAGATAAAAAAATTGAGACAGAGATGAAATGACTTTTTCAAAATCTCATTACTTGTTAGTGGCTGACCCTGAGGCTCTGGATTCGCAAGGACCCTTCCCACTGCCAGGTCATCTCTCTGACCCCTGGAATAGGGCAAAGGAACAATCCCAAGGAATCTCCAACTCGCTTATGGTTTCACGCAGAGGATGTTGCTAATGGAAATACAAAATGACGTAAATTAGGCAGACTTTCATGTGTTACTGTTTTGAACAAAGACAGAACACGTGTCTTCACTTTGCCCCTTGCAAGAGAATCTTCTGCGTGAGCATGCTTTGCATCTACTCCAGTGATCTTTTGTAGAATGATCCAAGCTGAGAGAATGAGGTATCAAAGGGAGCTCACTGAGGGGGACTGCACTGCTGGGGACCATGATCCCAGAGCCTTTCTTCCTGAATCTGTGGACTTTCATTTTCAGGAAGGTAGGGTAGATATCCACAAAGACTTTCCAAGCATGCCATTCCTTTCCTTTTGTCCTTAAGATATACTGTCTCTGATAATTAAAGATTTGCAAGTCTTTTAATAAGTTTTTCAAGGCTGTTTTTTTTCTTATTAACAAAGAACATTTTGAAGTTTAATAATTATTGTAAGAAATCAATTTAAAAGTGATGTGTTGGCATAAAAGGCATTGATAGTACTTTTTCATAAACAGAAAAAATGAAAAACAATTACAAAAGTATATGGGTTTTGTAAGTGAGAGTTTTTAAATACGTCTGTGTCTAAGCCAGGGTCTGTCAACATTGGCAATACTGACATTTGAGACCAGATGAGTTCTTTGCTGTGCATGGCTGTCCTGTGCCTGCAGGTTGTCTAGTAGCATTCCTGTCCTCCACCCACTGGATGCCAGAGGCACAGCAACCCCCACACTCCACTGTAACCATCAACAATGTCTCCAGACATTGCCAAATGTCCTCTAGCAGCCAAAACCACACAGGTAAGCATGTAGTTGGACATTGGCTGTGCATTTCAGATTTGAATGCAGACAGCACCTGCTGTCATCAGAGCCAGGAAGACTTCAAAGACAGTTTTACAATAAATCCAATAATCAATATCACCAAATACACTTGCAAAGTTGTTTAATGAAGAACCTCCTAACAGACAGAGCTGCCTGATGGAACTAGCTGCCTGATATGTGTGCAAGAGAAGAGTCAGAAACCACCCAGGACAGATTGATGTGGAGGTAGCAAGGCTGCCAGCAGCAGGTGGAAGAAGGGCTAGGATGGCACCTAGTTATGGCTCAGGTCAGATGACTGGCATGGGCATGCAAAAAATGTTGCCTTTCCATAGAACATTTACTGCTGAAAGCCCTGCCTTCCATCACTTAACATTTCTATATTAATTATAGTCATAATGTCACATTGTAGAAAATGTGATAAGTTCATAAAAGTACAAAAAGACATAAAAATGATCTGCCCCAATCTTACCATCAAAGAAAACTCTTCAGAAACAAAATGTATTCTAGTTTAAGTCACCATCCTCCTTTGGTTGAACATTTATAAAATTCACCAAGATGAAACATTTTTGGCTCTTGATAGATATGTGTAATGCCAATAATGTACTTAGCTCAACACATAGTAAGTGCTCAGTAAGTCCGTCCTTGGCATTATTACATTGTTAGTTGCTATCTTGAAAAGCTAAACTCCCACCGGCAGTAAGAGTGCTGGTATCATAAACCTTCACCCACATTAAATACTATCATTGCTTCATTTTTTGTAATTTAATGGGTATAAAAAGTATTCCTTGTTGTCTTAAGTTAATTTGCAATGGTTAAATAATTTGGTTGTTTATTAAACATTTTCTGCAATACATGCTCTGTCTGTGACCCTGTTTTGAATTTCTTGGGGACTCACTTCTTTATCTACTTGCATGAGCCATTCTCTCAATGAAGACATTAGATATTAACCTTCATCTTTCACTGGTGTTTGTTCACAACTTTCCTTTTTCTTTAATTACAGAATTACACACAAATTTGCTCAAGGTCCTTAGTGCACTCCCAGGTAACGTGAGCTTTTAAATAAAAAGTATAAAACACTTGACTAAAATCTATTGCAGTAAGGCACAGTTAATGGAACCAACTCATGGGAGTAGGAAGTTCAGAGGGAAATTAAAGTGTTTGTAGATTCCTATCTCCTTTATTAAAAGAATTCAGAATACATGAACAGTTAGAGGTGAACACTAAATGAACAGATAAAAAATGTTTAATTCTCAAATGGTAGAGCAGAGAAATAAAGAAAACTTTCAGTCTAGCAAAATCAGGAAAGAAAAAAACAAGAAAAATAATGATCAAAAAACAAAAAAATGTTAAAAGTAAGTTCAAATGTATTAACAATCACAATAAATGTAAATGAATTAAATTTACCTTTATTAAGGCACAGATTTTTTTACCTACCACAGATCCTAAAATTGAAGTTTTGAATCCAATTTAAAGGTATGTAAAAATGCTAAACGAAGTGCCAGATTTACAAAGGAAATCTTTAAAAATCTGTCTCCTGCCTTTGAACCTGCACTCATTCAAGAAGATAGAATTACAAGAGTAGACAGAGCATGAAATTGTGGAGGTGTCTTTGGTGAAAGTGTTGCTTGTATCTCAAGCCCTCCAGAGAAGGAAGAGTGGGAGGGGCCAGATCTCCTTTACCTCAAGCAAATGGGTTCAGCTCTAGCCCTGGAAGAGCCTGATATAACCTGTAATCCCAGCACTTTGGGAGGTTGAGGCGGGTGGATCACAAGGTCAGGAGTTTAAGACCAGCCTGGCCAATATAATGAAACCCTGTCTCTACTAAAAATACAAAAAATTAGCTGCGCTTGGTGACGGGCACCTGTAATCCCAGCTATTTGGGAGGCTGAGGCAAGAGAATAGCTTGAACCTAGGAGGTGGAGGTTGCAGTGAGCCAAGATCACGCCACTGCACTCCAGCCCAGGTGACAGTGTGAGACTCCATCTCAAAAAAAAAAAAAAAAGAAAAAAAGAGTCTGATATAGATTTGATGCTGTGAGGTATCACTCTAGGCTGATGACTTCATCCTGCCCTAAAAAGAGGGGTTGGTTAGCTGCTTTGTCAGGTGTAGAAAAAGAGGGATGCTCCTTAAAGAATGCTACATAGAGATTGCTTTGGTCAGTCATGAGGATGCCAGAGAGGTTTTCCTGCACCAGATATGGGCCACATAAAAAAGATAGAACCAGAGGGTGGAAAAGAGACTGAGACAAGATACAGACAAGAAACAGATCACACACAAACACACAGAAAGACGTTTTAGGTCCTGCCCCAGAGGACCACCTGAATGGGCTAAGGACCCTAAGTAGAAGAACCTTCAGAGAACAGGTCCCTGAGATCCCGGCGCAGAGGCAGAGTAACCAGGGGAATGGACTCCCAAGGCACAGCCCAAGGGTACCTATAAGAGCACAAGCAACTCTGAAAGACTCCAAAGTGGCCCACGAGAAAGCCAGTTAAAAACATCTGCTAGGCCTGCAGGGCAGAAACACCCACCCATTCCTCTCTCCTCTTCACATCCAGCCCTGCGGGACCAGGACAGAAACCCTTGTCAGCCAGCTGGGCTGGAGATAGAGCCTCCCTGAGGGCTGTAGCCTCACCAGCCGCAGGCTTAGCTAGTGTGGGAAGGAGATGGTAAATAAATAAAACGTTTGGATTAATGGTTCAGGCTACGACCTATTTGATTTCTGAACTGAGATATGTTTAAGGATGTCAGGCGGTAATCTGGGGTGAGACTGGGACCTGTCCAAGCCCAAACTGAGCAAGATTACCACCAATGAACGGACTTTAAAGAGGCAGAGAACAGAAATTAAGTCATGCTTTAATTACAGCATGAATTGTGTTCACTCCACATACTAGTTATACAACACTCGGCTGTAGACACTTTATGAATAGAGATACACCCCAAACACAAGGAAAGAGGGACTGAAAGTAAAGAGACAGAAGAAGATATTGTCAATTGCTCAGCAAAAGAAAATTTAGATGGCTTTATGAATATTAGGCAAAATAGGTTTTAAGGCAAAAAGTCTTGG
This sequence comes from Piliocolobus tephrosceles, assembly GCF_002776525.5. Taxonomy (NCBI): domain Eukaryota; kingdom Metazoa; phylum Chordata; class Mammalia; order Primates; family Cercopithecidae; genus Piliocolobus; species Piliocolobus tephrosceles. The sequence continues at coordinate 124,857,924 of NC_045444.1, read as the reverse complement.
TAGGAATGAAAAAGGCCATTTTTAACGATAAAAGCAATAACTCTCTAGGAAGATTAATAGTCCTCAACCTACGCACATCTCCCAGTATAGCCTCAACACACACAAAGAAAAATTTGACACAACTATAAGAAGTTGAAATAGCCATAATCAGGGCAAGAAATTGTAGCTCACATCTCTTGCTAACAGACAAATTAAGCTTTCAAAATATCAGGAAGAAGAAAAAATATAAAAATACCATTTCATATATATATATATATATACACACATATATCCCCAGGCTCCCACAAATACAGACTACATATTTGTTTCAAACACAGAATGTTTTTCTAATTGGCCACATACATCATGGATCACAAAAGACGTCTTGAAAACATCCAAAGATTCAAAACCATGCGGCCCACAGTGAATTTAGAAATAAAATTTTAAAGTCAGCTAAAATTCACCCATACATTTGGAAACTAAATAATACTGTTAAATAATTCATGGGTCTGGAAGAAATTGTCATGGCAATGATTAGCACTGAGAACTGAAGGACAACAAAAGAACTATGCACAAAAGCTGTGGATTGTACATGAAGGGCATATTACAGGGACTTTAAAATAGTAAATATATGCACGTATTAGAAAACAAAATGATTTTAAATTAATAAGCTAAAAATTCAATTTAAGAAGTTAAAGTTAGATAAATAAATTAGTGTAAAGCCAAAGAAAAAAAAAAAAAGAAAAGCTTTTTCAAAAAAATTTTTTGAGACAAGGTCTTGCTGTCACTTAAACTGAACTGCAGTGGCATGATCATAGCTCACTGCAGCCTCAATCCCCCAGGATCAAGTGATCCTCCCACCTCAGTCTCCTGAGTAGCTGGGACTATAAGCAAGTACCACCTCACTTGCATAATTTTTTTTTTCATTTTTTGTAGAGATGGGGTTTTGCTTTGTTGTCTGGGCTGATCTCAAACTCACATGCTCAAAGGATCCTCCTACCTCAGCCTCCCACAGTGCTAAGGTTATATGTGTGAGCCACCATGCCTGGCAGAAAAGTTAAAATTATTGAGATAGTAAACAAAAAAGCAATAGTGAGAAATAAAAAAATCAAAAGTTGATTCTTTACAAAGAACTGATAAAAAAAGACAAACTTCTTATTTTCTTGGTTTATCAAGAAAAAATACATGAATGAAGTATATTCAAAATTAAATAAAAATAATTACTTATAAGTAGTGATTAAGAAACAAAAATAAATGAACAATTTTGGACTAATATATTTGAAATTGTATTTACAATAAGTGATTTTCCTAAAAATTAAATTACTGAAACTTCTATTTGATCTATTAAGTTCTAAAGACTAGAAAAGGAAGGGAAACTATCCCCCTTTTCCTATGGCATCCCTCTGGTAACAAAACAAGGTAAGGCAGGGAAAAAAAAACCAGAAAATTATGAGCACAGAGTCAAAAATCTTAAATAAAATACTAGCAAATAGAATCCTAAAATGCATGGGAAATAAATATAAGTCCAAGTTAAATGTATCCTAGGAATGCAAGGATGGCTTAATATTAGCAAATCTAGTAATGCAGTTTGCCATGAAAACAGATTTTAAAAATCATATGCTCATCTAAATGAATGCCAAAAACCTATAGAAAAGAATTCTTACAACATAGGAATAGAAAGTAATCTTGTAGTTTATTAATAGATATCTAATGAAAACCTTCAAGAGATATTCTAATGGGGGCACAATAATGTGTTCTCTTTAAAAATACAAATTGAGAGTCACACCACAAAAAAAAAAAAAAAATCACTGCCCTAGATTCTTTGAAAAAATCCCAAATAAACAAAGAAGAAGAAAGTGGGGTCTAGGGAACTATTCTCAATTAAAGGAGATTGAAGTATGACAACTAAATGCAATGTGTGATCCCTGACTGGATCCTAGATCAAGAAAAAAAACAGCTAATAGATAATTTTATTAGGACAGTTGATAAAATTTGAATACATATGGCATAATAAATAATAGTATTATCATTGTTAAATTTCTCAATCCTGTTTACATAGAAGAAAAATGCCTTTTTTCTTGTCTATAATTACTGAAATATTTAGGATGAAATATCACAATGTCTACAACTTATTCCTCAGTGGTTAAAAATAATAAGAGAGAACAAAATGTCAAATGTTAAAAATAGATTAATCTAGGTAAAACATTTGTATGTGTTCATTCTTTCACTTTTCTGAGGTTTTAAAAGTGGCTCAAAATTAGGAGATATTTTCTTATCTTTAAATGAACAAAATAAGGAAATGCTTCCTGTGCTTCTACTGAACAGTGTTCTGAGAGTAGGTCTAATCCAATAAGACAAGAAAAATAAATAAGATAAATGAGAGTTGTAAAAGAAAATATTTTTCACATGTAATATGATTCCATATATGGTTTTATATATAGAAAAATCTAAGAATGCAAAACCAATGCAAATTAACAGTTTCTTGTGCATAAGCAGCAACCAATTAAAAGCTGCAAAAATCAAAGCATGCTATTCAGAATAGCAATAAAACTATAAAGAAAAAATCTAACAAAATTAGTGCAAGATTTACACAAAGAAAAGTATAACATGTTACTGAAGGACACAAGAGGATTTAAATGAGTATCACCATGTTCATGAATAAGAAGACATGATATCACAAAGATATCAGTTTTCCAGAAATTAATCTGTACATTAAATGCACTTTCTACCAAAATCCCAAAGCGTTTTTTTTCCTAAAAATTTGCAGGTTGTTCCTGGAAAGTAACAAGGGCAAAGATGAACCAAAGTTCAAGAATAGCCGTGACTATTTAAAAGAATAACGAAGAGAAGAGATATGTCCTGCCAGATCTCAGGGCTGATTTGGAAACACGGAAACTGTAGTATTAGTACCAGGATAGACGAACTGATGTGAGGACAGAAGAGAAAAGCCAGAAACAGAACTTCCTATATCTGAAAACTTAGCATGAAGATATCATTTTCCTATCAATGGGGATAGAATAGGCTGTTATTCAATGATGGTGATGGGAATATTGAAGGAAAACAATAGATCTCTTCCTTATACCACTCACCAAAATATCATTATATCCTGAAAAATATCATTTTCAAATGGATCAACAAACGACAAGTGAAACCAAAACTTTAAATATTCTAGAACAAAATATGGAATATAATCTGGATTGTAGAGCAGGGAAGATTTTCCAAACAAGCCATAAAATGCACAACACGTACAGGCAACTGGCCATCCAACCAGCCTTAGAACACACCCTCCTGTCCAGCTTCCGATTCATTTCAAGGAAACTGCCAATCTTTAGCTATTTTTTTAAACTACTGTTGTTGGGGACCAGTCTCAACATCTCCCGTAGGGAACCCAGAGTCCGGTGGCGACAAAGGAATGAGAAGAGACAGGTTAAGAGTGCATAAAGGTGGGAGCCAGGGGGCCAGTTGCACAATGGAAGCTACAAAAGACCCAGAGCTCTGGTCTCCACACTATTTATTGAGTACAATCACTTAGACCTAAGAAGCAGAAGTTCAGGGCGAAACCATGAAATGGAGGCAGTGCGTCACACTATAGTAGTGGCGGTTTAAATGAATCTCCTTTGTGCTCAAGCAGTGTATCTTTAACTTATTGGAGAGTAGCTAGTGGGAGGGGGCTTAACCAGGAGCCTGCATGTCTGGCCATATTCCAGTGCTTCAAAGGAGTGTCTTTCTCCTTGAACACAGTGTTTATGGTTAAGAGAGCAAGCCTCGCTCAGAGCATGGGAACATAATGGCGATAAAAAGGCTTTCCTCGTCAGAGACCTCCTGTGGCTTTCCACAACTTATTGTCCCATATTTTTATGGCTAGTTTATGGAGGCACCACACAAGCCCTTTTCCCAACAACTGTCTTCATTATTCAGAAGAGGGCACCACACCTCCTGAGGGCCAGAAGGAAGGGATGAAGCAAGTTCTCAAAGAAAGGGGTGATGTTTCAGCACAGCACCCATGAGGAACATGACCAGGATCAAGACCCCAATGGATGGACTGCAGCCAGGCCCAGAGGATGTGAGAAAACAGTGGTGGAGGCACCAGTCAGTCAAGCGAGGCTACTTTCTCCAACAGAACTCAGTTCTCCAGGCACGTCCACCATGAGAACGGCCAGGATTGACCTGGATGTGGATTCTCACCCACGCCTGGGAGAAGCCTTGGAATTAGGGAGCTAGTAAGAGAGTTTGAAGTTGGGCATTGGGTGTGAAAGAAAGAAAGCTAGAAGGCAAGGAGGGTCTGAGGCTGGCATGGAGGGGAGGGGACCTGGAGGTGACAGGGCTGTCAGGGAGGGGGCAGCTGGGGTAAGTGGTGAGGCCCAGTGTGTCCAGGAGAGCATGCTATGGAGGCCGCAGGAGGAACACGGAAGCAGCCAACCCAGGCTCCCAAACAACCTCCTTTCACAGGTGAACTCAGAAAGTCTCCTCATCCTGTCCTAGCTAGTTTCTGTGGAGCTTTGAAAGGACAGACACTCGTCAGTAGAGTCAGCCAGCCTAGTTGGAGAACCATCCTAGGAGAGACTGCATGAGGCGCAGTCTCTGCCATTGCCTGTGGTCAATCCTAGACCTCATAAATTAGAACCCTGGATCTGGTCCTACCACTTAAATGGTGCCCTTCTCGTTCCTGGGCCCCAACTGTCTTGGGCACTTTTCCCTCCTGCATAATCAGCACCTTTCTCTTCTTGTAACCCCTGCCTTCAACCCGCAGGAGACAAACAGAGCAAGCTGCCAGCCCGCTATGATAGATGCAAGCACTTCTGGGGTGCACATTCAAATGATACAGTCTCCAGGGAGAAGAGGGCCCTGCCGCAGCACCCAAAGTTGTTTTAGATGTGAGACATGTTTCAGGTCCCCTTTGCAAGGACACAAAAAGTCACCGGAGCTCTCCGTGTGCCAGCTGTCCTGCAAAGAGAGTGACCGACCATCTGAATCTCCTACTGCGACCTATGTGGAAGCAACTAAGCCCAGAACAACACAGCAAAAGGAGAAGTGCACAAGCTGCCTCTCCAAGGCCCTGGCCATTTTGTCATCATCTCTCTCAGTCCCCCTCGCATCATCGGAAGCACAAAGTGTCCCTTTAACTCTAGTCCCATTTACTCTGAGTCCTCCCCAGGCAGGGCTGTTGCATTGCACAAGTTGATGGGACACCTGTGACCTGGCACACACAGTGACTGGGCTCCCTGGTGCTGTACAGAGCCTCTCCCGGCCTGTGTGGGCTGATGGAGGCTCAAGGTCTTCCCTGCAAGGGCTACTTGAAAGAGACCTAAAACTCTGGAAGTTCTAAGGCGTAACAATGGAGACAGTTCAGGCAGTGGGGTCGTGCAGAGAGGAGATCACCAAAGTGAGAACCCTGATCCCATCCAGCCCACAACCTCCCACCTGGGCCCTCTGCTGGAAGAGCTTCTGCCGATGTGATGTGAGTCTCTGTGCTCACAGTGGGAAGAGCTCTGCTACAACAAGGAATTCAGAATGTGGGGATGTCACAGGGCCAGAGACGGGGCAAAGAGATTTTGGCAAACACTCAGGAGGTTCCAGCTGAGCTGGCTGAAGCCTGGAAGATGGAAAGACACATTTGTTTGTTCCAAATTATTAAGACCAAAGAGATTTATTTTCAAACTGTAAAATCCTTCCAGGGAAAGCCCCACACCTCACAGGCACGCATGGGATTCCTATCAGCATTCATAATCATTTTCTGCAACAGTCTGATGAGAGGGCTCCTGTGAAACCTTAATCTCCTCCATGTGGCCTCCCACTTGGCCAACTTCTCAGCTAAAAATAAAATCTATTCATCAACAAATACTTTAATATTGACTTCGTTGCCTGCGTGCATGCTGGTTACCAGATTACATAACCATGTAGAATACAAGGCCATTTGCACTGAACTATTAAATCAAATGACACTTGGAGACATGTGCTTCTCTAGAACCTTTTTAAATGTGGGAAACATAACAGACTTTAATTGTGAAGCTCTTGCACCCTGAACAGAGAAGCAGACCTTCCCGCAGCAGACACGTCAGTGTCTCCCTGGCTTTTCCCTCCCCACAGTGACCCACTCAGACCACAGTGCTGCATGGGTAGTCACAGGCCTGACAATGCATATTCCACACACACTAATAGAGAGGGATGACAGGTGAAAGTATGCATCTTTGAAGAAAATGGACTTAAGGTTTTTTGGATTTTCATTTTGAGGGTTTGTCATGGAAAACCCAGACAAACACATTCTAATGATGAAGTCAAGTTAAGAAGGAGGCAAAGTTAAGACCCTCTCCTCACCTTTTGCCAATCCACCCATGACATTTCTCTCTTTCAAACTCCTTTCCATGAGTTTTGTGGAAAGTCTGTCCTCATTAGCCTTTGTATATTTCTGGATCTGTCCTGATTGGCTCTTGCGTGTCTCTGGGTCTGTGCTCATTGGCTCTTGCGTGTCTCTGGGTCTGTTCTGATTGGCTTTTGGGTGTCTCCGGGTCTGTGCTTATTGGCTTTTATGTGTCTCTGACACCTTCAAGTTCATTCAAATTACATTCGTGGTGTACCCACTCTGGGGCAGGCCCATACTGAGGGCTGAATCCCCAGGTACACAGTCTATGAGGTCTCTGCCCTTGAGGCGCTCCTGGTCTAGTTGGGGGTGGCGCAGGTGAACAGAGAGACAGGTGACAGGCAAAGACTGCAGGAACGCCAGGAGGGAGGAATTTGTACCCACAGGCTGGGAGATGGGGCCAGAGCAGGGCAGGCCCAGAGAACACAGCACTGGAGCTGGTCTCAATGGAGCCTTTTCACTACATTTTATTTGCACATCAAGGAATCATTCTAACTTTATTAAACATCCCATGTTCTTTACTGGGTTATCAGTTTCTTTGTTTCAGCTTCCTGTGTGATTGCATCATCACTCTAGAATGATTCTAAATCTTTGGGGCAGTAGTCTCAGCTGCCTTCAAAGCCCCAGCCACCACCAACACCCATATGAACGCTGCACAATCACTGTTGGTTGACTTAGCCACCCCTAGCAATGGGGAAACCTTAAAGCATTTGGTTTTTGTGTTTGATGAATTACGTGAGCAAATGAATGTCCATTCTTGAGTTTGACTTTGGGGACGGAAACCAGTGGCACCCTACTGATGCTATTACCACTTGCCATGCCCGCATGCCTGAGCGTTCCTGTTTTTGGTGCTGGAGGAGTTACAGAAGGCAACCCGTGGCTGCCTTACACTCCTCCTCTGAGGTCTTGTTTCTCCTTGCCATTCTCTGTGAGGCTGTGGGTCTTCCCCCACAACTGTAAACCCAGGTCCTCACAGGGAATGAAGCAGTTAAAGCACACCAACCTCACAGAATAGACAAAGAACAGGAGTGAGGTGCCAGGGTGTATAATGTAGTAGACAGTTGTCACACAGGAACTAGGAACTGGTCTACTGGTGACCTCCTCCAAGCGATTTAATCCCTGTGTGCCTCAAAGTCTCATCTGTTCAATGAATGAGCATGGCTAAGGATTCAGAGGTCATCTTTTGGTCTGGTTTTTAGGACTCTTGATAGGAGTTAGAAGCCAATGTGCCTCATAGAGTGCTTACATATTTCTAAAATATGCATTGCTGAAGCTGATTGGCGAGACCTCAAAACCCAGCTCTAGGCTACTTGCACCTTATGGGTGTTGGGTGAAAAGTAATCCTGATGGTCATAGGCCCCTGCTGCCCCTTGAAGAGGGACAGTGCTAGAAACAAGCTGTTCAAACCTGAAGTCCAGATGGGCAGTAGGGAGTATCAGCTTCCCTGGAGGATGAGATGAGAGGGAACATGCAAACCGTGGCTGCTTCCCGGGGCAAAACCCAGCACGCCTGACCCCACATGGGCACGGTGGAGAACAAGTGACTGCTAGCTGGCCATGGCCTACAGCAGAGGGAACAGCCAAGCTTGGGGCCCTGCAGGCTGCTCTCAAGAAGTCCAGAGGCCCTGAGGAAGAGCAAACCCTCAATTAACTGGTCCCCAGGGGAAGTTGCATTCTCATTATCTGAATGTTCTGACAACAAGGTGAAAGATCTTTTGTCTTGATCTTTGCTATTGGAAATCTTATAAAACTGTGTGATTCCTTTCCAAGCCTTGGTAAACATGGAAAAGAAGCCCAGTTGGAGCTTTCTTTGATGCCAGAGCATCCTGAATTGCCTCCAGATTTTCCTTCAGAATCTTTACCAGCAACTCCCTGGGCTGAGGGCAGGAGGGTGGGCTGTCCTGGGTTTACATTAGTGTTTCTGGCATAGGGGCGGACCCTCATTCACCCTTGGTCTTCCTTTGGGAAAACATCCTCTGGTCTGAGCCAAGTCACTTGGGGGCTGGCATGGGAACGGGGGAGAGGCACAGGCCCAGGGCCCCAGCAGGTGAGCCAGTGGAGGGCTCATATGTCACAGATGCCCCACCAGCTTGCCTTTGCTTCCAATGCGTTGCCACATCCCAACCCCAACGTGGTTCCTGGGGCCAAGAAATTGTTACTAAAAAATGTGAATGTTGAAATTCAATTAGGAAACAATTTGAAAGTCAGCTTTCTTTCTCATGCATTTACTCATTTTTCTAAAGGTAAGGAAATGAACACAGTTTAATTAGATACGTCCACTCCTTTACCATAACCAAAACCCCAGGGCCGGGCAGCTTCCCTGCAGGCAGGACAGGGTGGCCAACAGAAAGGCAACTTTGGCTGCAAACAGTGAAGGTTTGGGGAGTATAATGGGGGCTGGTGGAGGTGGAAGAAGGGGCTGCTGAAAGGAAAGCTCAGCTGTACTCTACATATAAATCGTTGGCCAGGGCATCAAGCCTGGGCAGTTTCATTTGGTTGTCAGAGGTTTTTGTAAAGTAAGTTTGATTACTTTAGACCTTATTTCACAAGGAAAATGAAAAGAACAAAACAACGGCGGATCAGAAGAGAAATAAAGTCCTTGATTGCAACCCCGTGGCAATACCATGGGGAGAAGGCATTCGCTATTTAGCCAGCATCCCCCTGACACGGGCTGCCCCCACACCACACAGCTGTGTGCAACCCACAGAAGCCCCAGGCTGCATGGAAGAAGAGCAGGCCAGAGCCATCGCCATCACTGCCTGGCAGAGCTCGAGCACCCAGTGCCATCATGGGTAGAGGGAGAGATTTGGAGACTGCCACGACCAGAGGCTCGCGTCCTCCCCCCACCCACAGTCACCTGATGAGCTTGCTCCTTGCTTCAAGAGGTGCAGGACGGCCCTTTGAAGGTTTGCCTCTGCAGTGTGTCATCTGAGCAGACACAGGTGACCTCTCTGGTGCCCGTAGACGAATCTAGACAGCATAAGTGCATTGGTGTCTTAAGGCTGCCGTGATAAATTCCTACTGTCTCACCAACTGCCTTACAGTTCCAGAGGTCGGAAGAGTGAGAGGGTCACTCCCATTGGGCTAAAATCTGGCTGTGTTCCTTCTGGAGGCCCCAGGGGAAAATCTATTTCCTGTTCATTCAGGGGTTGACAGAACTCAGCTCCAGGCAGGTGCAAGATTGAGGCCTGTCACCCTGCTGGCTGTCAGACGCCTGTCCCATGGATCTCAGAACAAGCAGCATGGCGTTGAAGCCTCCCACATCACATCATGTCACTTCTCTCTACTCTTCTCCCATTGTTCTCTCTCTCCACTTTCAAGGACCCTGGGATGACATTGGGTCACCTGAGTAACCCAGGATAATCTCTCATCTCAAGATCCTTAAGTGAATCACATCTGCAATCTCCCCTTGCCATGTCAGGTCACTGGTTCTGCAATGGACCACAGGACTGGTGACACACCGTGGTCAGAGAGGCAGCCTGTGGCAGCATGGGCTGGGACCAATGACCTGCCATAGCCACAGAGGCAGCCCGTTTGACCACAGGACAAACCTGCCCATTCCCAGCAGGATGCTCTTCTGCATCCTGGGACCTGCAAGGACCGTGAATGTGTAAATATGCCCCAAGCAGCTCGTTCTCTCCCCACAGGGCCTGCTCCTTCTGTACTCTTCCCCTCCCCCTTGATAGAAGACCTCCCCCTTCTATCAAGATTCACGTCTCAAAGATGGCTTCTCTCCTCCCCGCTGTTGCCACTGCCCAGCCTTTGGCCAGGTGAGAATCCCCACACCACTACTGCTGATTCAGTAACCTGGGAGACCCCATCATGTATCTCCCAAACTGGGCCACTTTTGAACAAAAAGGCACCATCAATAATGACATCAGGACATCGGTATAAACCAGGACAGTCCTAGGCCAGGCAGACTGAAGGTCGCTCTACCTTAACCTCTCAGCTTCCCTGCCCATGAATGGCGGCTGGTGACGGCCACATCCGCCGGGCTCAGGAAGTGAATTCCATTGTTTACATTGGTGGTGGTCTCCTGACTGCTCCCCCGCATCTGGGCAACCCCCAGTCCCATCACAGAGGTTTCCCACGACTGAGCTGACTGTGTCTCTCTCCAGGCTCCCCACTACCCAGAAGGTAACGCTGAGACTCCTTCATATGGCAGCTGTGCTGGTTCTTCTCCACTACAGGCTCTGTTCAGGTTAGACTCAACCACAGGGAGCCATGAGGAGAAGCAGAGGGGCCCCAGCTCCCACAGGGCTGCAGCTCTCCAAGGCAGAGTGCTCCCCTAGTCCCCAGCCATGTGCTGTGGCCCCAGGGTGGGAACGGCTCCCCACTGTTGCTAGTCAACGGTGTGCAACAGCCTGTGGTCCGGTAACACTGCCCACTCCTCTCCAGTGACTGTGTCATCAGAGTCTCCTCGTTTGAACCCCTGGGGCCTGCGATGGTTTGGATGTGGTTTGTTTGACTCCACCAAGTCTCAAGTGGAAATTTATCCCCAGTGTTGGAGGTGAGGCCTGGTGGGAGGTGTCTGGGTCATGGAAGTGGAGCCCTCATGAGTGGCTTAGCGCACTCCTTGTAATGACAAGTGAGCTCCCACTTAGTTCTCGTGAGAACTGATTGTTAGAAAGACCCCGGCCCCTCCTCTCCTCTTGTGTCCTGTCTTGTGGTGTGATTTCTGCACTTGCTTACACCCATGGGCTTTCTGCCATGTGTACAGGTAGCCTGAGGGCTCACCAGGAGCAGATACTGGTGCCATGCTTCTTGTACAGCCTGCAGAAACGTGAGCCAAATAAACCTCTTTTCTTTATCAGCTGTCCAACCTCAGGTGTCCCTTTGTAGCAACACAAAACAGACTACGGCAGAGATGAATTATGATATCTTCTGGGAACTAGCTGGAAGCATCCAAAAACAGACCCCAAAAATCGGCTTCTGGGACCAGGCTACTCAGATCCTTGATGAAGGCAAGGGAAAATAAAATCCAGGAAACCTGGGCAGGCAGTGGGGTCACAGTCACCCTAATTGTCATCGAGTTGGCATGGGATGGCATGCAGGTGGTGGGCAAAGAGGGTGAGGCTGCCAGGCTTGATCCCTCCGACAATGGTGGGTTCACTAATGGGAGCTTCACCCCAGGGGTGAGGCAAGTCCAGTTACCATCAGGGATGGACGGGGGCAGGGACGGTGGGAGTTTCCCACGCTGGGTGCACACAACAAGGGAGTGGTGGGAGTTTCCCACGCTGGGTGCACACAACAAGGGAGCGGTTTTTTTGGCAGATAATTTAGAATAAGAATAAAACTGATGTAGTCTGCTTTGTGCTATGGCCATGTGATGGCAGATCCACAACACAGCAGTGATAACACACTCCTCTGCCGGGCAGACCTCTCCTGCCACTGCCCACCCTCAGGGCACAATACAATGATCACGAGAGGTCACAAAGACAGAAGGCCAAGATTGAACCTCATGGGGGTTCTGGGGCTGTGAGTGGCAGTCACAGGTTTCCAGGAGTGAGTGACAGAAGGAGGGAACTATGATGATATATGTTGACTTGACGACCAGCTATGGTGGGGGCTAGGAGAAGGCCAGCTATGGTAGGGAGTAAGGGGCTCCCCAGCTATCAGAGGATGATGGCCAGCTATGGGGGTGGCTGGAGGGGACAGGCATGCATTTTTTTTTCATCCTATTCTTTGCTACATCCTACATGATGGGCACCAGTGGAACCAGGTGTCAGGTTCGGGCAGAGGAACAACTGCCTAACATCATCCCACAATGATGGGGCGGCCAGTAAGCCTTGGTGTCTCCTGGGAGGGGACTGGGAATTTCTCCATCTGAACAAAGGACAGGAATGCATTCTGGGGTCCTGGAGTCCTGAGGACATTGCACGTTCTTCAGCCGATGCCCCCACCCTGTTTGTCCCCCTTTCCCTTGGGGCTGCTCGCCTTGGGTTGTGCTTGGGGAAGGGGTAGCAGGAGCAGAAGGGTGGATGGAGAGGTCGGTGTTTCTCCCATACCCTCCTGCTTTGGTGCTGCACCAACCTCCCCCACCCAAGCTGTAGCTTCTGCCAGGAGGCCTCTCCTTGTGGGCCCCAGTTAGCCCTGGGGATACCGCAGCTCCCCACTGTTGCCAGCCCCTGGGTGCCTCAACTTTCCTGTGGCCCCCCTTAACCCTGCCCTTTCCACAGGAATCCTCGCTGGACCCCGGGTTGACCCCTGTTTCCTGCTCAGCCCTTAACTGATCCTGTGGGGTACAAGGCCTGGATACGCTGGCCCCAGTGGCAGTGCAACATCATCCCCTGGAGCCCCTCAGCCAGCTGCCCGCTCCACCAGGACGCCAGAAGCCGCACACAGAGCCTGGCTCTGTTCCTCATGAGGGAAGCTGGCCTGCCCTGGTCCCCTGACCAAGCACTCTTGCCGGCCATTCACACTGAACCACCTCTCTCCAGACCTTCCCTGACTGCCCACCCATGCCCATGGGCAGGTTGGAATTAAGAGTGGCCTGAGACCAGATGCAAGATGGCATGACTTCCAACCTAGAAGTCTATGCCCAACCATATTTTAGTCACTTATGGGAACAGAGCAAAGAAACTTTCAGACATCAGAGAGTTCACTTCACGTGGACCCTTTCTTAGGTAATATTGAAGGACGTCTTCCATGGCCAAATAAGGGATTCAGCCTCAAAGAAAGAAGATAGGAAATCCAGAAAACAGAGAATCGCACCCAGTGGAAAAGCATAAGGAATTCCCAGGATGGTGGTGAGGAGAAGCCCGGGGTCACCACTGTGCAGTGGCCTGGGGCGCCCAGCCTGAGGCAGGAGCTGGAGGACACTAGGAGGGACGACCCCAAAACAGAAAGTCACAGAATGTGACATTGAAAGGGGTTTAGGTTTGTTGTAAAGTTTGAGGTGGAATTTAAAATAGGTAAATAGACAAACGTATGTTCAAAGAGGAAGGAAAGTTTCAGGAAAATCAGAGTTGACTTCCCAAAAAAAGGTTACATGTTTTTGGTACAATATGTGCCTTAACTGTGAAAAATATTTATATGATAGTAATAAAAAAAACACCAAATATTGCTTTAGCCAACAATGATGAAATGACTCAATGGGGAGCACTTAGTGGTGAACGGATGTGGGCAGGTGGGCACGGGGCGTAATAGAAGGAGACTCATTCTCTTCCACAATAGGAAATCAGTCGAAGCCAGAAGAGAAAAGCCATGAGCATGTCACTTAGAACCATGGGGTTAGCATCGAAGAAAACAGCACAAAAACTTTTCAAACAGAAAAGATCCGCCCGCCTCAGCCTCCCAAGGGCTTGTGTTCCAAACCTGAGCCACTGCACCCGGCCTTGTTTGACTTTTTAAACCAAGTATTTGCATATTTTAACTAGAAAGTGTTTTTAAAAATAGAAGAAAAAATCAAGCTACCTGAGACTTTTCCTAATTAATATCACTTAAATGCCTGAAATTTTAATTCCACCTATAAAATAACATAAAATATAACTTCCCATTTTCAGAAAATGTAAAAATATATACATTATTATATTCACAGAAACAAGACCAGAACAGATGCCCCAAAGTATTCATAGTTACCCCTGTAAATCTTTATAATCTTTCTGCAAGAAGAAAACAGCTCAAAACAGCCCAAAACCCAAAAACTCTGGGTGTAGGAATGAGCGATGGAAAAAGTAGAACAATCTGGTTTGACTTTTTTTTTTTTTTTGAGACAGTCTCGCTCTGTTGCCCAGGCTGGAGTGCAGTCATGCAATATCTGCTCACTGTAACCTCTGCTTCCTAGGTTCAAGCGATTCTCCTGCCTCAGCCTCCCAAGTAGCTGAGATTACAGGCACACACCACCACGCCTGGCTAATTTTTGTATTTTTAGTAGAGACAGGGTTTTGCCATGTTGGCCAGGCTGGTCGTGAACTCCTGACCTCAGGTGATCCACCTGCCTCAGTCTCTCAAAGTGCTTGGATTACAGGCGTGAGCCACCACACCTGGCCTTGTTTGAGTTTTTAAACCAAGTTTTTGCATATTTCAACTAGAAAGTGTTTTTCAAAAGAAAAGAAAAAATCAAGCTACCTGAGACTTTTCCTGATTAATATCACTTAAGTGCCTGAAATTTTTAAAGTCTCAGATTTTTTTAAAACCTTTGAGGGAAAAAATTGTGACCAGAGAATCTTTCCACCAAGTATGAGGATAGGATGAAAACACTTTTGGATATGGAAACTCAAAAACTATCTATACACACATATATATACATACTCTAAAAATTACTTAAACATTTTCATAGTTGAATAAAAAAGATTCAATATTGAGAATTCAAAAATATGGAAAAGTTAAAATATGGAGACCGATAAAAGCAGTTTTCAAAAAGGGATGAGTTTAAATAAATACTATTAGAATATTTATTAGAAGTAATAAAAATATTACAATTATTCTTGGAAAATAGGTTGCTTATGTTATGAAATTCAATAATAACATTTTTGGATATAAAAATCCCAGGATATAGCACTAAAGTTTGAAAGGAAAGATGCATGTAGAAAACCAGCCAAAATATCTAGACATAAAGGATTAAATAATTAATTTTGGTAAATTCAGGTGATAGAACTGTATAGAATCATTTTTTAAAATTTGATTTAGGAGAATATTTCAAATCATCATTAATGCTCAGAATAGATCTCTTAGTAAAAATGGTAGTCACCAAGAAACATAATATAAATCTAAACATAACATAACCTATAACATAACATAAAATATAACCTCCCATTTTCAGAAAATGTAAAAATATATACATTATTGTTATATTCACAGAAACAAGACCAGAAGAGATTCCCCAAAGTATTCATAGCTATCCTCATAAATCTTTTTTTTTTTTTTGAGATGGAGTCTTGCTCTGTCGCCCAGGCTGGAGTGCAGTGGTGCGATCTCTGCTCACTGCAAGCTCCGCCTCCCGGGTTTACACCATTCTCCTGCCTCAGCCTCCCAAGTAGCTGGGACTACAGGTGCCCACCACCTCGCCCGGCTAGTTGTTTTTTTTTTTTTTTTTTTTTGTTTTTTTGTTTTTTTAGTAGAGACGGGGTTTCACCATGTTAGCCAGGATGGTCTTGATCTCCTGACCTCGTGATCTGCCTGTCTTGGCCTCCCAAAGTGCTGGGATTACAGGCTTGAGCCACCACGCCCAGCCCCTCATAAATCTTTATAATCTTTCTGCATTTTCCAAGTCTTCTATAATGATTCTGCTTTACTCCTTTTAGACAACTAACAAGTAAAGTGTGAGTTTGTGGCCATGCCCACAGATCATACTAGACACACAAGTCCCCAGGTCAAGGTTTAACAGCTTGGAGCCTGCTTTTTCTTCTCTTTTGGGTACATCTTTTCTTCTCTTTTAGAACATTGAAATAAAAAGTCCAACATGTACACTTTGTACTCAGTAGCAACTCGACTCTTGCCAACATGGTGGTCTTGTGATGGCCTAAGCGGGGAGAGAGGGAATGGGGCTGAAGGGTACAAGATAGACGATGTACTCAAATTGGGCTTTGGAAAGCATTTTGAAATTGTCGATCATGGTGTTGTGGAAGGACTGATGGACAAGAAATCCAAGCAAGGGTGCAGTCTAAACTATGAGAACATCGTAAACCCTTCCAAGTCTTGGTGTCTATCCCTAAAGCAGAGATAATACGGTTCTCACCTGACTGGTGGAGATGTGGTAAGGCCATAAGGATATAGCAGGCATCTAGGGGAACCCTTTGTGTACTTCAGGCTTCCAGACCTGGAGGCTCTCAGGCTTACTATTTGGCATGAGGACTGCCAGCCCCACCTCCCTCTACCTGTCTCTTCCTGGACCCACCACTTCCACTCCCGCCTCCCTGCTCCCCTCTCCCTCAATTACTAAGATGAGCTCATTTCACTTTCTTCCTTCCAAAGGCAGTTGCAAACTTTATAGTCCCATTGTTTGAAATTATTGACGATGCTAATGTTTGATGTGGAAGTTTAAGCCTGTCAGGAAATTTCACTTTCAAAGTCCTTCAGTTGGTTCAAAAATTCCTCATATGCGATGTCCTCTTGATGGTGTTTCCAAACCCCTTGGAGCCTGTCTGGAGTGAAATGGTCCACACTGAAGCCTTTCTTGGTGATATGACAGAACCCTAAAAATTGTTAGCACTGTTCGTTTTTCACCATGGTCTGACATGCGCATACTATCTTAGGAGTGATTGTTAGTGCTGAACTCACCAGTGAGCGTTTCAGAGCTAAATAATCCAGAGGTTTCCTGCAAAAGTAAATATAATAGAGTGCTACAGCCTGTGCTTGTGACAAATGCCAAGGCTTGGCAGACCAGGCCTCTGCTGGGCTCTGGACTCAGGGCTCCAGCCTCCAACAACCAGAAATCCCACCAACACCAAAGAGACTGTACACAGAAAAGGTCGCCCAGAAATCCCATCACTTTTGGACCATGGCAGAATATTTCCCTCTACAGAGGTTGAAACAGAGTATGAGTCATTTCCAAAATGATTTTGCAAAAGAAAAGTTAAGATGTTTCCTTTAAAAAGAAAAATCCTATCAACAGAATGCAGATTGGTGGTTGCCAGGGTCTGTGGGGGTTGAGGAATAGGAAGAAACTGCTTAATGCATAACAGGTTTTGTTGTGGAGCGATGGGAATGTTTTAGAACCAGGTAGAGGGGGTAGCTGTGCAGCATTGTGACTGTACTCCCTGCCACTGAATTGCAAAAATTGTTAGTTTTATTTCATGTGAATTTCACCTCAATAAATTATTGTAAAAATCATTTTAAGTGATTTTTCTCCCCTCTGGCTGGGAAAGCTCATCATCTTTGGGTGAGGGTGGTGGCACTGACAGTGGATGGTACAGCAGACAAAGCACAAAATTGGCACCAGCCTGACTGGTGTGCCCACTGGATGACCTAGGGCAAGTTGTTTACTTACACTGTGTGGTCAAATGAGGCCGATGATCTAGCTGTTTATTAAATAATCTGTACATTTTTCTGATGAACAAAGCAATCCTGGTATATTATAAAACAGCAGTCCCCAACGTTTTCTGGCACCAGGGACAGGTTTTGTGGAAGACAATTTTTCCACAGACCTGGGGAAGGGGGATGGTTTCAGGATGATTCAGGTACATTACATTTATTGTGCACTTTCTTTCTATTATTATTACATTGTAATGTATCATGAAATAATTATACAACTCACCATAATGTAGATTCAGTGGGAGCTGGTTTCTTTTCAACTAGACGGTCCCATCTGGGAGTGATGGGAGACAGTGACAGATCATCAGGCATTAGATTCTCATAAGGAGTGTGCAACCGAGATCCCTCACATGCACAGTTCACAGTAGGGCTCATGCTCCTAAGAGAATCTAATGCTGTGGCTGATCTGACAGGAGGTAGAGCTCAGGTGAGAATGTGAGCGATGGGAAGTAGCTGTAAATACAGATGAAGCTTTGCTCACGTGCCCAATACTCACCATGAGGCCCGGTGAGGCCCAGTTCCTAACAGGCCACAGACAGGTACCAGTGCCAGTCCATGGCCCAGAGGTTGGGGACCCCTGTTATAAATTTTATGTAAAATAAGGCAAATAAAAATCATCCAGAACTTCACTACTCAAAGGTGACATTTTGCATTTTGTTGTCTAGCCATCTAACCCTTTTCATATCCATGTATATTTTTAAGTATTTTAGATCTGTATGCTTTTCTTAGCCAGTCCTTTGTTCTTGGACTCTGCCTGTCCTGGGCCATGTCAGTAAGAAGCTTGCAGACACCTCCCTCCTTCACACTTAGGGAGCATTTCCTGGGGTGGGAGTGGGAATTGGAAAGATGTTTGAATCGCCCACCATTGGGATTTGCTCTTTTAAATCTCTAAGTTTCTGTTCCTTCCTTTGTCTTCACAGTTTTTATTAAAACAATGCCAGTTTTCCATCTCCTCTGCGGCATCTGTTTATTCTCTTTGACTTTCAGAAAGCTTAACATATGACTCATTTGTGTGTGCGTCTTTGTGAAGCAATTCAGAGTAAAAGAGAAGTGAAGTTGGGAATAATTACTGAACCTGATTCTTCTGTGAATGTTTCAATGAGAAATAAATCTTGTTTACCATCACAGGAATTTGCAAGTTTGCTACAAGCCAAACAGAAAGACTGGTCCAGGGCTGTGGATGTGGTCAGAGCCCCTTCCAGTTGGAAGCAGCAGCTCTTTGCAGCCCTAGTAACAGGAAGTCCATGTGAGTGCGCTTGGGCCCTGCCGGACCTGACAGACTAAGGTACCTTTCACATGGCAGGTGCAGAGCAGGTCAGCCCTGTCAGCCGATGGAGTCAGACATTCCCAGGCTCATCTCTCCTTCTAGGACTTACTGCCACCTCTCCAAGCCCCTCTCTTCAGCTTGCTGGCGCCCTCCTGACCCTCCTCCCAGCCATTAATATCCATCCATAGCCTCCTGTCACCAAGGGCAGCTGATAGCATCCGATTCACCATAGACAAGTGACTAACTCCCACGTGAAGGGTCGCTTCTCTCCAGCATGAAACAACAGAGTGACTAAAACAACTAGATCTCCAACAGAGGAGCCTAAGGCACCGGTGAGAGCTCAGTGAGGAGGAAGCCACTGGTCTCCTTATCCAGTGAGTGAGGAGGCTGCTAAGTAGACTTCAAGGAAGCACAGTCTGGGATGGCCCCTGGAGATCTGTCTCCTGGAGTCACACTGGAACCTGCTCTAGGACCTGGACCAAAGTCTCCTGCCTAGGTCTCTTCCCACCCTGCGCTACCACTACCAGCGGATTTTCTACCTGGATTATTAACCACTCAGAGCAAACCCCACAGAGAAGGCAGTCTTCCTCCAGGGGCACTCAGAGGCCCAACGTGCCAAGCTTCCTGAGGTGGACTGTCCCGTATTTATCTCAGCCGACTTCATTTGTGGCTCTTCATAGCTTTCAGTTTACAAAAAAAAAAAAATCAATGAGCAAGTCCACGTCATCACTGGCTTCTAAGAGTCCCCCCAAACCCCAGTGTAACCTTGCCTTCCACAGCAGCAGCCCTCATCCACAGTTTCACTTTCTGAGGTTTCCGTTACCCACGGTAAACCAAGGCCTGAAAATAGTAAATGGAAAATGCCAGAGGTGGACAGTTCATGCGTTTTCAATGGTATTCCATTCTGAGCAGTGTCATGAAATCTCACACCGCCCACTCCATCCCCCGGACAGGAACTGTACCTTCGCCCAGCTCAGCCACACTCTAGATCCCACTTAGCAGGTGTCTCAGTGATCAGATTGTCAAGCAGCCCTTATTTTACTTAGTAATAGCCCTAAAACACAAGCGTGACGGTGCTGGCAATTGTTATAATTATTCTATTTTATTATTAGTTATTGTTAATCCCTTACCGTACCTAGTCATAAATTAAGCTTATCATAGGTATATATGCATATAGGAAAAAGCACAGTACAGGTAGGGTTTGGTACTCTCTGAGGTTTCGGGCATCCACAGGTATCTACAACTGCACATGGAATGAAAGTTCCGATTCTGAGAAGCAACCTGGAACAAGACAGGCCATCGGCACTTCCTGACTCCGGCCCTCAGTGGGGTGGCGCTCCCCACAAGCAGGGATCCCCGACACCACCTTGCCAGACACTGTGCATCTGGGAGGCTTCTCAGCGAGATAGACCCCGGAAGCAGGAGCAGTGGAAATGAGGCCCCCCCGCCAGTAGCGGCGTGGCTTTGGTGAAGCAGCCTTGGAACAAGTGGCTCTGCTGGGGGCTTTCACAGAGTGGCTGCCTCTCCTAAACCCAGATCCTGGCCTTGGTGTCCAGTCCTCCCTGCACAGGATGGTCTCACCGGAAAACTCCTAACTTAATGACATCTGCGTGCCCACCATGGGGCAGCAGCCCCATCACACCTTGTTGAAAAACTCTCTCTCCAGCGAGTAGAGGGACCACGTCTGGAGCCCAGGATGCTCTCTAGCGTGCCTCTTAGCACTTCCATGCCCTGTAGCAAAGGGTGATATAAAATTACAGCAACCAAAGAAGAGGCAGCAGGATCAAAGATCCAGACACTTTATGAATGAATGTCAGGGTCACTACACTAGGCAAAGGACCGCACGAGTGGAGTTTCTAGCTAAAGCTGGGGAAATGCAGAACAAGTCATTGACAAAGGAAGCCAAATATGTCAACTATGGCCTCATAACCAACACAGAAACAAGTAGTTTTGCGTATGTTTTCTTCTCTGTGTGTTTTTATTTAGATGTCCTAACCATTTTCTTTTTCTCTCCTACCTGTATTTTTTTTTTTTTTTTTTTTTTTTTTTTGAGACAGTGTCTGAGTCTGCCACCCAGACTAAAGTGCTATGGTGTGATCCTGGTTCACCACAACCTTTGCCTCCCAGGTTCAGGCGATTCTCCTGCCTGAGCCTCCAGAGTAGCTGGAATTACAGGCGCCTGCCACCATGCCCGACTAATTTTGTATTTTTAGTAGAGACGGGGTTTCGCCATGTTGGCCAGGCTGGTCTGGAACTCCTGACCTCAGGTGATCCGCCCACACTGGCCTCCCGAACTGCTGAGATTACAGGTGTGAGCCACCACGCCCGGCCCCTCCAATGTATTTTTACATGCAAGTTGATTTGGCCTCTAAGAACAGAATATGCAGTGGCCCTGGGCCACATCCCTTCCCAGGGTACCTGGGGTGGGGCGCTTTTCCTCAGTGTGTTCCTTCCCCAGGGCCCTGCCTCAGCCCTGGAGGCAGTACTTGCTCCCTGCACTGCTGTTCCGTACGCTCTTTATCCATTAGGAGCTTGTCTCTTTTCCGAGTTAATAGTTAGAGTAAATGCTCCCTGGTCAGTTAATGGATGTGATTTTTCTCATGACTAGGCCTTCGTCTAATACAAATGGTATTGTATGAAAGTCTTAGTATAAAGGCAAACTTTACAAAAAAAATAAAATAAACCTCCCCAAATGCAAAAATACCTACCGAAAAATAGAGAAGGCACAAATTACAAAGACTGAATAGGGAAAGACAATTTATACAGACAATCTGGTAGAACCGAGGGCACACATTAATCATCTTAATAAATGTCCATTTTCAATCACTCTGAATCCTGCAGCCATGCTGGGGACAGGGAAAACGCCAATGTTTCTTCCTTCTTCTTTGCTTTCTGATTCAAAGAGATTTTAGTACACCGTGGGATCCTGAATGTGGCCACAGTTGAAAGAAATAATGAGTTGCATAGTTGGATTTCAAAGTGCAAAAACCCTGTAAGACAAGTATTCCTTTTAAGCGTTTTACAGATGAAGAAAATGACTTCCCAACATTTACAGTTGGTTAACAGCAGACCCAGAATTTAAAACTAGAACTTCTCTTTTAAATCCAAGTACAGAAGCTTGTCCTTGTACCTCAACCTTCCCCGAGAGGGAGAGTTGCTTGGCACTTTCCGCTCACCAGAAATGGAATCATCTCATGGATTATTTTTATTGTAATGAGAATTATCATGAGATCAGAAAGAAATGACATTCATAAATTGTTTGTGATTTTGGCATTTTATTTCTCCATCTTCAAATCCCATTCCTCTAAAGTATAAGCCATATTTGTCTTGCAAATCCTAGCTCTGTAGAAAAAACAAACAAAACAAAACACAATCTTTGAAACATGTGTGTTGCCCTTAAAAACAAACAGCAATCATGGCTGCCTCAGTCATGGAAAGTCTGAATATCTTCACAATGCATAATTCAAACACATCGGAATATGGTTTGTTTTAAAATTTTTCCCCAAAGTTGTCTCCTACTGGTTTATATCTTCAACATGTGCATTCGTCTGATTTTTAGCAACTGGTGCTCAGTGTTACATATGCATCGGAGGAGGAGGATTTGAGGTGAATTAATTAATTTTCTAAGATGTTCCATGTGTTCTTGTTTGCTGAGAATTTCTTTAAGGGGCATATGTGTTGGAAAAAACTGTCTACTTTTTTACTCAGTACTTAGCACGACGTGACCGACCAGAAGCGGGATGACCACAAAGAGCAAGTTATGCTTCCTGGCTTTTAGGAAACAACCACCTTCGTGGCGTTTTGTCGGGATGTTGCATCTGGAAGGTGATCCGAGGGGCAGGCTCCTGGGATTCAGTGGTGCCCTTCCCGTGTACCCCATTCCAGGCAGGGCTCTAAGGACAGACCCATCCAGTTCTAAGCACCAAAACTGACCAGTCCAGTAAGGAAGCCAAGAGCATCCCATGCATCACTAGAGAGACCCTGGACGCTCAGGAAGACAATGAAAATCTTCCACGTCCTTAGGCTCACGACTGCAAGCCAACCACAGACGGACAAATGTGCCAGAAGTCACAGTGCCTGGGGACATGCGGTCACAGATTGATAGAATTTTCTGGAAAAGTGGAGCTACCCAGAAAACTTTTTTTTTTTCAACTTTCTCATTTAAAATATTTTAATTCACTTCTCTGCCTTGATTTGTAAAGGAAAGGATTTATTTTATAATCACATATCTTGAGTGGTCCCAGACAACTAGGGAAAGAAACATTCCCACAGCACCAACCAGGCAGCTACAGAGATGTAGACATTGGACTAAATGTGTCAGAGTTTTCTTTCTTTTAATGAATCCTCAAGATAAATTTGATTCCTCATGCTTTTCTTCTTTCTCCTAAAAACAGAATGTACTGACGTTTGGCCTGGCACGGTGGCTCACGCCTGTAATCCCAACACTTTGGAAGACCGAGGCGGGTGGATCACCTGAGGTCAGGAGTTCAAGACCAGCCTGGCCAACACGGTGAAACCCCATCTCTACTAAAAATACAATAAAATTAGCCAGGTGTGGTGGTGGGTGCCTGTAATCCCAGCTACTCAGGAGGCTGAGGCAGGAGAATCGCTTGAACCTGGGACGCGGAGGTGGCAGTGAGCCAAGGTCGTGCCATTTTACTCCAGCCCCTGTGCAACAAGAGCTAAATTCCGTCTCAAAAAAAAAAAACAAAAAAAAGAATGTCTCACTTTTTTCTTCCATTTCATTGAAGGCTTCCAACATTTGAATTCAAAGAGTTTCAAAGTCTCTTGCCTATAAATCGAGTTGTACACGTGGGCTAACATGAATCTTTCCACAAACATTAGATTCAAGGTGGAGATGGACCAAGAATTCTATTTTAATAACAACTGAAGCATTGGGAAAACTTAATATTCAGAACCTGAGCTGTCAAGAGCTGCCAGGGAAAGCGCTCTGAAGACAAAGAGATGCTTTGTTCTTATTCTCAATTGCACCACGAAGCTGATCACATCTCATTCAGACAAACAGAAAATTGAAGAAAATTCACCTCTGAGTGAGATCAAGTATAGAAAATTTGAGCCTCAAAGGGAAGATTTGCCAGAGGCCTCAGGCAAGGAAAAGCAGGTAATCCGAAGGCAGCTCTGAACTGTTCCTAATATGCTCAGAGCTTCTCAAAAGAATGGGAAAGCTGTCCTTCCAGTGGGGACGGAAATGTTGCTTTTCTTGCTTAAGCCACCTGGTGATGCAGTTCGTTTCATCTCTGGGCCCCGCTTCCTCACCCGCAGGGTCGCGGCATAGTCATTCTGGAACCACCAGCACCCGTGAGTCGCCTCAGGTGAGGCGTGGACTGAGGTGCAGAGTGGGTGAACACCTTCCTTCGCTGTGTGGCACCAGCGACGCTGCATCTGCGGCAGGGACTCACCACGGAACACAGCCGCCACGACCCTTGGCAAACGCTGCTCTGGCTGAAGGCTCCCGGACCCAGCGACAGCACTTGACTGCAGGCTGTGAGGCATCTGCAGCCACGGTCTCTCACAATGGGCATTCTTCCAGCCTTCAGATATGTAGGCTCCAACCCACAGTGAAGGCAACACGTAGAGGATGCTGCCCACCCCTTCCCTGGGACCTGCCAGACAGCCCTGCCCTCGGGCAGAAGCGAGTCCCGCACCCAGGGGAGGGCCACGTCCTGGATCCCGCGTGTCAAATGTCTCCTGGCTGAGCCGGAAACTCCTTTGCTCACAAGTTGTGACACTTTGCATCGTGGTGCCTGCAGCTTCCCCAGAGAAACCACACCGTCTTTGTGATCCCCAAACACACAGCGCCCAGTGCTGTCTCCTGATATTTCACGGCCGCCCTTCCTTGGCGGGGGGTCAGCTCTCCAAAGACAAAAGACGTTCAAAGGCCACCAAGGCAGGCAGCACCAGCTATAGACCGTCGAGCCTATCAATCAAGTGCTGCCTAAATCACACTTACTCACATCCACATATGACTGTCACGTGTCCAAGCGACCATTGTCAGGACAAAAGAAAGGGCTCAGGGGACAGATTTCCAAAGTCTTTGAAAGTCAAGCGCGCTGCATCTGTGCCCATCTCACACAGAATGCCAAGCGGGACGTGTATTTTCATCCATGCCACACGGCTTTACCATAAAGCAGTACGTGGGCCCAAAATGAACCGAAACACACTGGGCTGCAGAGGCCGTCTTGGGGCGCCACTGCCTGCCTCTGAGACCCTGGACAAGTTACTGGTCTGAGCCTCGGGCTCTAGTCTCCCAGGATAAGACCGGCCCACCAGGCTAGCAAGGGACTCACACAGGGCGCTGTAGGTGAAAGGCCTGGAGAATTGCGACTTGGACCACAAAAAGATCCTCTGGGGTTTCTTTTCTTTTTTTTATATTGAATGACTTAAATGTATTTGGAAGCTTAATTGGAGAAAAGCAAATTCCAGCCTTGCAGGCTCTGCTTTTCTTAGAATGCAGGTCAAGCAGAGGTAGACCAGGCTTAACCACCTGCAGCGACATGGCCTCACGCCAGGGACAAACCCACAGACAGACAACACGATTTTGTGAATCACGACCACAGACACACTCAGTAAAGCACTGCGAGTGCAGGTAGAATTCTAGAGCCAAGACACCTCTCACACAGATGTGTCTGTAGATTTAAGTAATTTAGACATAAAAATTAAAGCACCATGGCCATCAGGCAGCATTTTGTCCACTGCTCCTCGCCCAAAGCTCATCTTGGAAACAAACTGCCCCATGAGACTACTGTGTCCTGTGTAGACCTGTTAGGGGAGCTGCCCTGGCTTCTCAGCTGCCTGCGCACTTGGGCACGGCCGGAAGCAGAACGATCCATGGGCAGGCGGTCAATGTCTTTCCAATCCATTCTCACTTGACCGAGTGTGTGGGGCACTCTCTGACAGTCATCTTGATTTTCCTCTTGCCCCACTGGACACCACTGGACTTTGACTCTTGCTGGCGGGACTTGGGTCACCCACCTCAAGATACCTCTTCCACCCTTGATGTGGGATCCTGGTGTCCCTGGGTCTGGCAGCTGGGTGCAAAGGCCATTCTGTGCCCCAGGCTCAGCGCTCGCCCTCCAAATGTCCACCTCAATTCCAGGCAACTCCATTTTCCTGCCTTAGTCCCTTACTCCTGGTGTCCCAGAACGCTCCTGCAGTCCCTCCTCCCAGCTTCAACCTTGTCCCCTTGCCTGACCCCCGGGCTATTGTTGCCAATGTGTGGATGATCTGTGCCACCCCCGACCGCCTCTGCTTCAGGGCTCGCCCGAGGAGCAGGCTGCCCTCGCTGCCCCAGGAGCAACCCATCGTGGTCCCCACTTCCGGCCAATACAATAACCAGTCCTCCGGCTTATGTGCCCTGTGGGGACTGTCATTCTTTTGTTCCCATCTCCACACCTTGCCTTCAACATGGCAGGAGCTTAGTGTTTGGACGAACGGAGGCAGGATGGCTCACTTCCGGGTTCTTCTTCACCACCAACTCTTCCCGTGTGTGCGAGAATGCAGCTGACGCCCGGGAAGGTGCAGATTAATCAGGCATGCACCAGGTGATGTCAATCCGAGGAGACCAAGATTTACCTGGTGGCACCTGCGGAGCGGCCCCCCTTCCCCGACGTGCCCGTGCCCCACCTATTGCCCTTCCACTCCTAGAAAAGTCGCTCCCAGCAGATGCGCCGGGGGCGGGCTTTCTCAGCCCCCACTCTTGTCGGGACTGTATTAGAAACTCCCCCCAACCCAGCTCCGGTCCCTGAAGCTAGATGACCAAAGAATAAATTTGCAGTTTTGCTTTTAGACTTGCCTACTCGCTGGTTCTTTTGTGCCCACTCTGGTGGTCTTAGAAAAACAAATCACTTAGGTCATCTTCCTTCCTTCCTTCCTTCCTTCCTTCCTTCCTTCCTTCCTTCCTTCCTTCCTTCTTTCTTTCTTTCTTTCTGTCTTTCTTTTGCTTTTTTTGAGACAGAGTCTCACTCTGTCACCCAGGCTGGAGTGCAGTGGCACTATCTCGGTCTTCTGGGTGTTTCCTTGTTGAAGGGTGTTCTGGAATGCAAGCTCTCAAAGACCACAGAGTTATACCGGGAAAGTTGGAGGGGCCTAGGAAGTGATGGAGTCCGCCCCCTCCATCTAGACAGCAGGACTGAAGCTAAGGGGAGTGAAAACACCTGTTACAGCCCACAGATCTTGGAGTCAAAGTTGGGATTGAAATCTAAACACCCCCTTCTATCGCACCCCTCTAAAGAAGCACTGCTGCCGTATCTCTAATTCAATGTCACTTTGCCTCCTGCCAGAAGAGACGAGTTGGTATTCTCCATCATTTCCAAGCCAGCACCATTTGTCCCTTCTCAGCTACAGCACATCGCTCATTCCGGGTCCCAATACTTTGCTTTCTGAAAGCTCTAAACTGATAGAGATATTATGGAGGGCTAAGATTCGTGTCACTTGTTCTGCTGCACATCTGCATGGATAATGACAGTCACGGGAGGCTCAGCTGGGCGCTCCTGGAGGGAGATGCGTTCCATGGGAGTCATGCAAGGCAGGGGAAAGTTGCATAGGAAACAGCAATCTCTCCTGGGATCTGATAATAATTTAAACATTCCTCTGAGACATCTGAGATTCGTAGAAAGGAGGGGAAAGTTGCTAACACAGAAAGAATGTGAGCAATAAAGCAAGCGTCCGGGAAACCACTGGCTGCTTCCACCGGGGAGCAGATGTCCCTGCTGCAGCCTGGCCACTGTCACCACATGCCAATGCTGTGTGTATCGCTCACACAGTGTAGCCGTTACACCTGCAGGCCTGAAACAAAACAGGAACCAACACGCAGGAATAAGCAAGCAGCCGCCATGCCGCCTGGCAGTGTTCTCCGTCTACAGTGGCTGCAGTAGCTCCATGCGCGTGCGTGGAGTAGAGATCCCTCAGAGGGTCCCATGAGCCGTGGGCCTGGCCTCGCCTGTCAGGCTGGCCAGGGTCACATGTTGATCCTGCTCCAATTCTTCCTGGTCTTTTCAGGAAGACAGAGAAAATAAGCAGATGGGAAACAGAAACCCTCCTTGTGGATGAGGACTTGAAAAACATTTTTAGATACCTAGCTCAAGCACCCAAATTAGGTGTGTTTCAATTAAAGTAAATTCTCTGGCCATTCTACTCCCCACCCCACAAAACAAGAACCTCATAAAAAGCCTTCCGGCAACTTCTAACCAGTGTTCACTGTGCCCCTCACCCCCACCCTCCTGGGACATCTGTTTGTGCGAGCAGATTGCATTCAGCTGATGTATTCACCAGATGAGTGGGACGTGCCCCTCGGCCTAAAAGAGTTGAGTGTGTGCTGGGGTGGGTGGTTGCGGGGGACACAGATGTCAACCAAACGTTTTCAGTGCACAGAACCTCTGACGCACAAGTGTCTGCTGATGTTAATTCGGGGTGGCATCTCTCCCCATGACTCACCAGTGGGTCCAGCCGCCCACTGACCTCTGAAGCCACTCGGGCCCTCCAGAGTGTGAATTTCAATTTCTACATCAGAGCTTTGTATGTCAGTCCTGGAAAAGATGCTTTATGTGAGAGCAAGGTCGATGTTTTCCAGGTCAGCGTTTCGGCTGGGGAAAGCGGAGAGAGAAAGAAAGCACTAATGTCTGCCAGGCACACATCAAGTTTGTAAACACAGCGTTCTCCCGGCACTGGGGTCTACTCGAGAGTGGAGGGTGGGAGGACGGAGAGGAGCAGAAAAGAGAACTGTTGGGTACTGGGCTTCATACCTGGGTGATGAAATCATCTGTACAACAAACCCCCATAATGCGAGCTTACTTATGTAACAAACCCCCATGACACGAGCTTACTTATGTAACCAACCTTCACGTGTACCCCTGAACCTAAAGTAAAAGTTTAAAAAAAGACCCCGCTCTCCAAACTCATGTGAAAGTGTGAGCTGCATCCAAACACTGGGCATTCCCCAAAACGCCAGGTGCCTGCATTTGACCCTCGCTCCAGCTGGACGTGAACGCAGGCCCAGGAGAGAACGGAGCCCACGAGAGGCTGGGTTGCCTTTGTGCTGCCCTCAGAAGAGGGAGGGCGGGTTGGCGTGGTTACCCAAGATGGTAGCCTTGGCAGGGCCTTTGTCCCACGTGGGTCCAGACAAATGGCTTCACCTCTCTGTTTGCTCACTGCAAGGTGCCCCCATGCCTGTGCCCGCCCGGCCTCCCAGTGTGTGCTGTCTCAGGCCCAAAGGAGCTCTTCCCTCCAAACGGGATCAGTCAACACAAAAACCACCTGACTCTTTACTCGGGGGAAGGACATTAAAGATGCCCCGTCCATGTCTGTGGGATGAAACCACTATGTGCCCTCCTTCCAGCACTCGTAGTGCTGCCACGATGGAGGGGGAATGGGACGAGCTGGGAGACATGACTCTCATTGGAGGGGCAACCTCGGCCCCTCCTCCCTCTGGTCACATCCACTAGTCTCCAAGAGTCCCTTCCTGGCACCGAGCTCTATGATGCAAATTGATGGCTGCAGGGTCATCTGTCCGAAACAGTGGAGTTTGTGGGGCCTCCCTGCATTGTGAATGGTCACAGTCTCTCTCTGCTGTTAGAGGGGACCCCAGCACAGCTGGAAAGTCGTGTCTGCTCTTGGAGAAAACTCTGTAAACCGGCCGCTTCTGTCCACAAATGGAGGATTCTGGGGCATTGGGTACCCAGGCTAGACCCACTAGCATCTGAAACTAACGTCATGCTGGTAATGATGGGGTCACCTGAAGAATAGCGAGGCAGTAAATTAATCAGGACTCAGGGTTAACCAGACAGAGGGAATGAGGAAGGAGAAAGAGCTTAGGGTCCCTCTTAGCCGAGCGTCTCATCCACTGAGGAGGAGAATGCACAGAGGGCAGGAGGAGGTGGTGATGTGACCTTCCCAGGAGCTGCAGGTGTCTCTGTGACAGCCAACTCCCCAGAGCTGGAGAGCTCGATTCTGAAGCCGTTAGACTCAAAGGATTCGGCCAGGGTGTTTTTTACTGTAGGTTTTTTTCATGAGTAGTCTGGACTGAGATATGTTATTTGCATTTTACTTAACTATATTTACTGCTGGCTAGGAGGTGAAAATTCAGTGCACATGAATCTAAGGTGATATAATCAGAAGCAACAACATGGGACAAGTTGAGTTCCTGAGCCAGTGGCCCCCAAATAAGAAGCAACACCCTTCAGGCACAAGGTAACTCTCCAGGGTATGGGAAAAATACTAGGTTTTTACAAACAAGAAATTAAGCTTTACCAATATCTAAAATATACATTGAGTGATGTATGTGTAAAATGTATACAAAAATGAATGTAATGCGTACCGGTAAGGATCTGCCGTGACCAACGTCTAGGAAGGGCGAACTGACTGACAAGGAAGGTGACGTGCTGGGCATCCGGCCGCTGCCCTGGTGAGCACTCTCTGAGCTTCATCTAGTAAGAGGAGGGGAAGAATACAAAAGAATATGAGTAACAGAGGGGCCTTTTCGTTTATAAAAGAGTAAGATTCTACTTTGGAAAACTCTAGAAAAAAAGTTAATATTGAATAGAATAATCGCTCACAGCCTTGGATCCCGCAGCTTCCATGGTCTCTCAGCACAGCAAATACGGCTGCTTGTTGGGGCCTGAGGGCCTCTGTGTGGTATCTGGAGGACTCCGCACCACACACCCCCCTCATGCATGCACACCCTCCACACCCACACCCACCCCACACACACAACACATACAGAACACACAAAACATACACACAACACACAACCCATCACACACACACCCCACATATCCCATACACACTGCATGCACCACACACGTCACATACTACACACACATCATACACACATCCATAGCACACATACTACATATAACACACACATCACACTCACACACATCACAAACACACCCCACACGCATCCCTGGTCGGGAAAGTGTCGGGATGTGGCTAAGCCAATGGATGGGGCTCCAGCCCCACACTCTGTACTTCAAGTGGGAAAGGAGAGATGTCTACCTGAGATCCCACCTGAAGAAGGTGTCCTGTGGCCACATGAAGTGGTCCCGGAGAGGGACCCCCTTTGGGCATGGCCAGGTCCCTGCACATGCTCTCCAGGTGCACGGGGCATTTTGTCAGTACTCGCCATCCCTGAGGCTGGCGTGGCTTTCCCCTCCCCAGGGCCAGCGCCCTTGAGAGCCAGCTCAGCTTCATTGCCTTCTCCCTGGCGTCTGGGTGGACAGGTCCTGGCCCTGGCCCCTCAGTACCCCCTCACCCTTGGCACTGCCAGCACCACCGCTGGTCACCGGAAGAGCGTGGAGCTCCCCATGTGGGCAGCATCCAGGAAGGCCACTCTCTTGCGCAGTGCAGGCCAAGAACCTCTGCTACAGGCAGTGGTCAATATTCTAGGCATTGAATGATCTCCAAGTTGGGTCGAGCCCTGGCTCTGCCACTTCCTGGCATGTGTACCTGAGCCACAGTCTCCTCTGTCAAATGGGGGAGCCACTACTGTGCCTGGCCACTGTGTTGGTGAAGGACGTCACGCCCAAAGCCAAACCAGCCCTCCAAAAATAGCAGCCGTGTCATTCCTACGGACACTTCTAAATACACACAGAACTGAGGCGACGTAAAAGCAATTCGAAATTAGCTAAAAATAAAATCAAAAGGTTGGTGACATGTGCTCAGGTCCTGGATGGTCCTAAGGAGACAGGCGGCCTCAGCCTGGTCTCCTGCCCATCAGCAGTGGAGCCGGGGAGGGGCGCCAGTCCCCAGATTCCAAGGCCTTTCTGCCTTTGGTGAAGTCGTTGATGTGCCATCAGTTGTGCTTAACCTTCCTCATACCCGTCTCTGAGTAATATTCAATGTCAGCCCTAATTAAACCCAGGAGCACTTTTCCAACTGAAAGAAGAGGTAATGGCCCGTGCTGGGCTGAACAACTGTCTCCTCTGGGCCCAACAATCCCATGTTTGATCCATAAACTGAGCAACCAGAGGCACTGACCAAGGGTAGGAATTTCAAAGCCTGGGTGTTGTCCCTGCCCAGGAGAAGGCCCCGCAGGAGGCAAGGATGTTCTAGGGAAACATCCTCCCAAGGCCCCAGCCTGAAGAGATGCCACATAGTCAGTCTTGCCGCGTGCCCCGTCATCACGACGCCCAGGCTTGTAACATCCATTTCCTCCTCACAATAACCTTCAAGGCAGAAGTTATCACTTGCTGTAAATGTGAAAACAGAGCTACACATGGTCCCATGACCTCACCCAGGGTCTCACTGTGGGGAACTGTCTGTTCAAACCCAGGTCTGCCTGGCTTAAATAGTTGTATTTCTACCCACGGCACTGCACTGATGATCCGCACATTGGTTTAATCAACTGTATGCCCAGCTCCACGCAGAGCCTGGGGAAGCAGAGACAGCAGTGGGCACCTGGGGGGAGGAAGCAGTGACCAAGCGCTCCTCCCCCGTCCCAAATCACCATCTTCCTCTGCACTGTGTGGTCCTGGGTCTCTTTTATTAACCCTCAGCCACCCCTTCTGCCACTATTAGACATTCTTAGACTTCACCATGGCGGGTGCCTCGGGGCTCAGCAGGGAAGGCCAGGTCGGAATCAGCTCCACACCGGTGTGTGCTGTTTACCCTTAGGGGGCTCCAAATGCCTGCCCAGCCAGCCCTCCCTCCCTGTGCCTGCAATGGCGCAAGCCCCCTCGCAAGCATGCCCCTAAACACAGATTTCCAGCTGACTGAAAACTATTATCAGGCCCAGTGCAGTGACTCACACCTGTAATCCCTGCACTTTGGGAGGCCGAGGGGGTGGATCACTTGAAGCCAGGAGTTCAAGACCAACCTGGCCAACATAGCAAAACCCCATCTCTACTAAAAATAAAAAAATTAGCCCACCGTGGTGGTGCACACCTGCAGTCCCAGCTACTTGGGAGGCTGAGGCGGAAGGATTGTTTGAACCCAGGAGGTGGAGGTTGCAGTGAGCCTAGATCAGGCCACTGCACTGCAGCTTGGGTGACAGAGCAAGACTCTGTCTCAAAACAAAAAACTATTGTCATCGCGGCGGTAGTGTCTGATAGATTAACAAAGATGAGTTTATTTCATTCAGCAATGAACTGTGTGTTCCCCATGAAATAACAAGGACAATTGTATTTTCCCAATAAGTGAATAGGAGCATAAAAAGTAATATGCTGTTTAAAGTAAAATATTGAACAAATTAAAAATTATCAAATGCCAAGAAACTCCAGGCTTTCACCCAGTTGAAACTAATATACCCTAAAAAGAAAAAGAGACTAGATTTCATGGGAGAAACAACATTTTTAGGACACGGGAGTGGAACATGGATTGCGTTCCAACAGTGTTTCCCACACTGGAGTCTGCAGAAGAGTTGATGCTCACTGTGGTGCTATGGAAAACAGTATGTTGGCTCTGAAAAGTTCGAGAAGGCTCCTGTAACCCAAAGGTAAACACTTCACTGCAGGATTGCTGTAAGCTTTCAGTGTGCTAATGAGCACAGTCAAGCTGAGGGAGGTAAATGGAACATACCGTTTCCAGACTTGTTTGACCGCAAGGATCCTTTGCATGTGAGTAGTAGTGACAGTGGGGAAGCCATCTGTTGATGGATCCCAGAAGACCGTTCAACAGAACCAAGTTTAGGAAATTCTGCATTGGACTAATGCCAGTCCCAGAGGGTACAGGACGATGCAGTCTCTCGGAATCACTGGGCATGTTCTTCCCAGATCTGCTCGAAGATGACAAGACCTCACCTGGAACAAGATCTGGCCTGAAGCAAGACCTGCAGTTTCCCAGGAGGGAACAGCCACAGTCAGCCTTGAACATCCCGACTTCCTGCTGCTCTCACGTGAGCTTCTGCCTTACATTTACTTAGAGTTAGTAAGTCTAATTCCCTTACCTTGTCATCAGCAACCGACAAAGGTGATTGGCATGGCCTTAGTGAACGGCCCAGGCTTCCCAAATTCACCCTCGTTGCCAAGTGCTGCATGATTTTTTTATTTTATTTATTTATTTATTTATTTATTTATTTATTTATTTATTTATTTATTTTTGAGACAGAGCTGCCCTCTTGTCGCCCAGGCTGGAGTGCAATGGCACGATCTCAGCTCACTGCAACCTTCGCCTCCCAGGTTCAAGCGATTCTCCTGCCTCAGCCTCCTGAGTAGCTGGGATTACAGGCACCTGCCACCATACCCAGCTAACTTTTGCCTTTTTAGTTGAGACGGGGTTTCTCCACATTGGACAGGCTAGTCTTGAAAGCCTTACTTCAGGTGATCCTCCCACCTCGGCCTCCCAAAGTGCTGGGATTGCAGGCATGAGTCACTGCACCTGGCCAAGTTCTGCATGATTTTTGCCACAGGTTTAAGGGTTTGAGTGTGTGAGACCCCCGTGCTCTGCCACTCCTAAGCCTCCTGCCTGCACTTGCCACGAGGCCTCCAGATGGACATGGAGT
Organism: Piliocolobus tephrosceles; assembly: GCF_002776525.5. NCBI lineage: Eukaryota > Metazoa > Chordata > Mammalia > Primates > Cercopithecidae > Piliocolobus > Piliocolobus tephrosceles. The sequence continues at coordinate 124,823,893 of NC_045444.1, read as the reverse complement.
CCAGGCTGTGGTTACAATGGCAAAGCAATTAGGCTCTCCATGAGTGTCGGTGCCATTAAGGGACATTGATTAGGACACTCTACTCTTTCAATAGATTTTCAATTAAAAGGAAGAAAAGATTGAAGGCCATTCTGCCCTTAATTACCCATGTGGCCACTGGATGAGCCACTGAAATCCTCAGGCTCTCAGAATTCTAATCCAAACATTGATTCTCACAGTCCCTTCATCAAAATAAATGCATACACCCAGATACAATGGGATAGATCTCCGCTCTTTTCCAACAGCTTTCCCTCTGCCATAAGGATATGCATCACTAACTGAACTGTCACTGAGAGCCAGGCTGGCTGGACATTTGAAATCTTTATCTTATTTAACCTCTCAGCCAGTCTATCAGGAGGTGAATGCAACCTCAGAGCCATTTGGCCTCAATTTGAGGTGCCCCTGGCACCTGGCAATGTGCTGCGCAAACAGCAATCTGCTTACTCCAAGGAATAGAATCACGCTGTTGTGTGGATGCCTCATCGCTGCTGTTCCCCGACTCGGACTCCCAATATTCCAGAGACCCAGGACCTGTGGACTGTGAAATTAGGAACCAAAACAGACACACCACTGAGAGCAGAGCCGTGCTGGAGGCTGGAGAAGTGTTGGGACTTGCAGACATTTAAAAACTAAACAATTAAAATCATCTGCAATGAGTGTGTTATGAATAAAATCATGGATTCACTGTAAATTTTTTTCTAAATACAAAACAGATTCAGGCACACTGTGTGTTCCTGGTCCAAGCCGACCTTCCAGTTGGTCTCTCCAAGGTCGGAGCCCCCTCTTCCTGCCTGTTTCCACAAAAGCTTTAGCTGTTACGCCCAAATGCTGGCCACATCTCCTCACTCACCTGGTGAAACTGAATAACCATTTCCTCAGAAGTTATGTGCAACACACATTACAACCAGGGGATTTTGCACGTAGAGCTTCCTTATTTGAACCTCACACCATCACATTATCAGGGGTAGAGTCAGAAGGAGGCCGACATTTCCATTAGATTGGAACTCACAGGGTCAGGCTTTCAGAGGTGGAAGGGACGTCAGAAAGCTACTTCTCAGAGGGCCCATTGTACAGAGAGGAAACCAAGGTCATGTGGGGGACCCACCTGAGCTGTGGTCATGGAGTGGTTCTGTTACTGGGCCACGAACCCAGGTCTTCAGACTCCAAGACCAGGTCTCGTCTTCGGAGATTACATGAACACTTTCTTCAATCCACATGAAAACTAGGTCCCAAAACACAGGTTAAGAAACATTTCTAACGTGTCCTCTATTGCTTAGGATGACTCCAGTTGGAGAAGGCACTCTACTCTGTTTATGGAAAATCACCTCCTCAGAAACTTTTTTTTTTAGCCATCATCATGTGCTTATGGAAAAACATCATTCAATAATAAACACCAGAATAGACACTCAGGAGCAAACCAGAGTTCTTTGTTTTGTTTTTGGTTTGCATTTTCTTTTGTTATATAAAGAGGATTTTCATTCTTGCCACCCTCATAAACTGTGTTCAAACTTTTCATCTCTAGCTGCGTGTCTCTGAGCTAAAGACAACTGCTGCCTATACTGGACATAGAGCAGAAGTGGAAACTTTTTCTGTAAAGGGCCAGACAGTAAATATTCTAGCTTTGCAGGTCATATGGTGTATTAGTCAGGGTTCTCCAGAGACATAGGACCAATTGAATATACACACACACACATATATGTGTGTATATATATACACACACACAGACACACATATACATATCTATATACACATCTACATATATATTATATATACACATATACAATTTATTCTAAGGAATTGACTCACATGATTAGGAAGGCTGAAGGCTGAGCCGTCCCATGATCTGCCACCTGCAGGCTGGAGACCCAGGAAAACCCATGTAGTTTGAGGGCCTGAGTGTGGGAGAACCGATGGAGTCAATTCCAGTCCTGGTCGAAGATCCTGAGAACAAGGAGTAGTGAGGGCTCAAGAAGAGCCGTGTTGCAGCTCAAGAGATCAGGCGGAGAGCAAAGTCAACCTTCCTCCACCATGTTATTCTAGTCATGCCTTCAGCGGATTGGATGCACCCACCCACACTGGGGAGGGCCATCTGACTTAGTCCACCATTTAAATGTTCAACTCTTCCAGAAACACCCTTGCAGACACACCAGAAATAAAGTTTAACCACATATCTGGGCATCCTCTGGCCCAATCAAGTTGGTGCATAAAACCATCCATTACATCTGGTCTCTGCTGCACCTACTCAACTCCACCCTTGTGGCATGAAAGCAGCCAGAAAGTATAAACAGGTAGGTACAGCTGTGTACTAATAAAACTTTATTTACAAAAATAGGCCATTGGCCAGGTTTGCCAATCTCTGTTATAAATAATGACAATGTTTTTGTGTAGAACGCTGAGTGAATTATTGTGGCATCAGTGGACGTATTTTTGAATTTTACAAGCATTAATTAAGCACTTTAACATTTTACTGACTATCAACGTTTTGCCTGGGCAAGCTGTCATTGTGCAGTCATTTGAAAAAACATTTCAAGAACACTGTTGTGAAGACTTGTAGAGAAGCCAACATTCAGGACATTCAAGAGGAAGGGTCAGGAATGAGTGAGCTGTGAGTATTTATTCCAGTCGTTCCACAAAGCTAAGAAGCACCTAGAAATACACCAGTAACAATAAAGGTCTTGGGTACAGGAATTTTTCCTCTGTCACTACTACTTTGTGAAATAATTCTACACACCCTTCTTCCACATTAGGAATATTTCCAGTGGTCTCTAGAAAGCTCTGCCCCTGGATTTCTATGGCATGGATTGTGTTACATTCTTATAACACACAGCACAATACCCATCCCCTGCTGCAAACTACATGTTAGGGAAAACCTGATCAAAAGTTTTCTGAAGGAATTTTCCAGGCACGATGGCTCATGGTTGTAATCCCAGCACTTTGGAAGGCCGAGGTGGGCAGATCACTTGAGGCTGAGAGTTTGAGAACAGCTTGACCAAAGATTATGGTGAGCTCTGACATTGAGGTGATGCATGGGGTCTGGTTCCTGGCAGAGGGGAGAGTGTGGGAGGGGAGAGGAAGGAACTACTTGAATAACTGAGGAAGGCAGGTGTGACCAGAGAGAGGAGAACCAGGAGGGGCAACGAGAGAGGTAACAGAGGTGATCACAGAAGGAAGAAAGATGAATGGGCCTCAGGGAAAGCCAGAGGAAACTCCTAAAGCCCACGAAGCACATTCCAACAACCTCTTCAGGGACATTGTGCCCAAGAATTCCATACACAGCCCAGGTGTTGGCCACAAGAAAAGGCTGTGGAAAGACAGTGTCAGATGGAGAGGCCGGGAGGATGCAACACCCCCCCACCGCTATTCCATCTGCAAACTCCAGCCAGCAGAGGCAAATTAGAGAAAGTAGCACAAGAGGGGCCGAACATGGCAGCAAAGGGTGGTGATAAGTAAGAAACCCCGTAAACAAAGGCATTCGGTCCAAGAAACTGTAAATGAGAGTAATACAATCAATGCAGGCTGGGCGCAGTGGCTCACACCTGTAATTCCAGCACTTTGGGAGGCCAAGGTAGATGGATTGCTTGAGCCCAGGAGTTCAAGACCAGCCTGGGAAACACGGTGAAACCCCATCTCTACAAAATATACAAAAATTAGCCAGGAGTGGTGGCGCATACCTGTGCTCCCAGCTACTAGGGAGGCTGAGGCAAGAGGAACACTTGAGCCAGGGAGGTGGAGGTTGCAGTGAGCTGAGATCATGCCGCTGCACTCCAGCCTGGGTGACAGAGGAAGACCCCGTCTCGAAAAATAAAATTAAATTAATGTAAATGCCAAAGCAATTATTCTTAGAAGGTACAAAAAAAATCTCAATGTACTAAATTATGATTTAAGGACAGTCTGTTTCTAGAATCCCAAAGTCACAGAAATAGGACTGGTAAAGGGGAAAAGTGAATGCATGCTAAGTGTTTAATCACACATGGGTTCTCCTCAACAGGAAGAAATGAGAATGAGAACCTCCCAAGTGCTGGCAAGCAGTGAGGGGTGTGTGCTTAAAACAAACAAACAACAAAAAAGCATAAAAACCAAAATAAAGAGGGGCAAAAAAAGACAATATGCATATAAGGTAGAATAGTACACTGCATTAAAAATCATGTTCTAGGCCAGGCACAGTGTCTCATGCCTGTAATCCCAGCACTTTGGGAGGCTGAGGTGGGTGGGTCACCTGAGGTAAGGAGTTCGAAACCAATCTGACCAACATGGCGAAACCCCATCTCTACTAAAAAATACAAAATTAACCGAGCATGGTGGCAGGAGCCTCTAATCCCAGCTACTCAGGAGGCTGAAACATGAGAATAGCTTGAACCTGGGAGGCGGAGGTTGCAGTGAGCAGAGATCGTGCCACTGCACTCTAGCCTGGGTGACAGAGCAAGACTCTATCTCAAAAAAATAAAATAACATCATGTTCTAGATGAAAACCTAATGATGTGAAATTATTTCTATAATTTCAACTTTTATTTTAGATTCGGGAGTACATGTGCAGGTTTGTTACATGGATACATTATGTGCCAATGAGGTTTGGTGTACAAATGGTCCCACCCCACCCAGGCAGTGAACACTATACCCAATAGTTTCTCAACACTTGCTTCCTTCCCGTCCTCCCCTAGTTAGAGTCTCCCTCTTTACTTCTATGTGTACCCAATGTCTAGCTCACACTTATCAGTGAGAACATGTGGTGTTTGGTTTTCCGTTTCTATGTTAATTCACTTAGGATAGTGGACTCCAATTGCACCCATGTTGCTGCACGGGACATGATTTCATTATTTTTAAGGCTGTGTAGTATTCCATGGTATATATGTACCATATTTTCTTATTCCAATCCACCATTGACTGGCACCTAGGTTGATTCCAAGCCTTTGCCATTGTGACTGGTGCTGTGATGAACATACTGGTGCTGCGATGAACATACCAGTGCATGTGTCTTTTTGATAGAATGATTTCTTTTCCTTAGATATATACCCAGCAATGGGATTGCTGGGTCAAATCTCCAGACTGCTTTCCATAGTGGCTGAACTAATTTACATTCCCATCAACAGGTATAAGCATTCCCTTTTCTCTGCTGCTCACCAACAGCGAACTTTTTTTTTTTTACTTTTTTATAAGAGCCATTCTGATTAGTGTGAGATGGTAGCTTATTGTCATTTCGATTCACATTTATATGAAAATTAATGATGTCGAGCATTTTTTCATGTTCGTTGGTCACCTGTGTGTCTTGAGACGTGTGTGTTCATCACTTTTAAGCCTTTTGGCTCAGATCGAGTGTGAGAAGTGTGTGTTCATGTCTTTTGCCCACTTTTTAATGTTTTTCATTATTGCTTGTTGAATTATTTAAGTTCCTTATCGACATAGTGTGGATGTTGTCTCCGCCCAAATCTCATATAGAAATGTAATCCCCAGTGTTGGAGGTGGAACCTGTTGGGAGGTGACTGGATCATGGGAGCAGATTTCTCATGAATGCTTTAGCAGCATTTCAGTTGGTACTGTCCTTGTGATAGCGGGTCAGTTATTGTGAGATCTGGTCATGGCAGAAGGAGAAAGGGGAGCAGGCACATCCCATGGTGAAAACAGGGGCAAGAGAGTACAGTAACAGACTATCAGCTTCCTGAGGTCTCCCCAGAAGCAGATGCTGCCATGGTTCCTGTACAAGTGTATTCTTGCATTGCTATAAGGAAATACCCAGGCTTAGGTATTTCTTTATAGCAATGCAAGAATACACTAATACACTTATAGAAAAAGGTCTGGATACTAGACTTTTTCAGATGCATACTTTGTGAATATTTTCTCCCATCCTGTAGGTTTTCTGTTTACTCTGTTGATAGTTTCTTCTGCTGTGCTGTGCAGAGGCTCTCTAGTTTAATCAGGTACCACTTGTCAATTTTTGGTTTTGTTTGCAATTGCTTTTGAGTACCTAGTCATAAATTCTTTCCCAAGGCCAGAATGGTATTTCCTAGGTTTTCTTCTAGGATTTGTATAGTTTGGAGTCTTACATTTAAATCTATAATCCATCTTGAGTTACTTTTTGTATACAGTAAAAGGTAGGGGTCCAGTTTCACTCATCTGCATATGGCTAGCGGGCTCTCCCAGCACCGTTTATTGAATAGGAAGTCCTTTCCCCATTGCTTATTTTCATCAACTTTGTAGAAGATCTGATGGCTCTAGGTACGCATCTTTATTTCTGGCTTCTCTATTCTGTTCCTTTGGTCTGTGTGCCTGTTTTTGTCCCAGCACCACATTGTTTGGGTTTATAGCTTAAAGCTGGGTAATTTGATGCCTCCAACTTTGCTCTTTTTGCTTAGAATTGTCTTGGCAATTTGAGCTGTTTTTTGATCCCATATGAATTTTAGGATTGTTTTTTCTAATTCTGTGAAAAACGATGTTGGTAGTTTGATAAGAATAGCATTGAATCTATAGATTGCTTTGGGCAGTATGGCCATTTTAATGTTATTAATTCTTTCAATCGATGAGCATGGAATATTTTTCCATTTGTTTGTCATCTATGATTTCTTTCAGTAGTGTTTTGTAGTTCTCCTTGCAAAGACATATTCCTAGGTGTGTGTGTGTGTGTGTCTATTATAAATGGGATTATGTTTTTGATTTGACTATCAGCTTGATTATTACTGGTGTATAGAAATGCTACTGATTTTTTGTATATTGATTTTGCATGCTGAAACTTTACTGAAGTACATATCATTTCTAGGAGGCTTTGGTGGAATCTTTAGGGTTTTCCAGGTATAAAATCATATCATCAGCCAAAAGAGTTAATTTGGCATCTTTCCCTATTTGATGCCTTTTATTTCTTTCTCTTGCCTGATTGCTCAGGCTAGGACCTCCAGAACTATGATGAATAGGAGTGGTGAGAGTAGGCATCCTTGTCTTGTTTCAGTTCTTAATGGAAATGCTTCCAGCTTTTGCTCATTCAGTATGATGTTGGCTATGGGTTTGTCATACATGGCTCTCATTATTTTGAAGTATGTTCCTTTGATACCTAGTTTGTTGAAGGTTTTTTATCATAAAAGGATGTTGGATTTTATTGAAAGCTTTTCCCATGTCTATTGAGATAATCATATGGTTTTTGGTTTTCATTCTTTTATGTGGTAAATCACATTTATTGAGTTGTATATATTGAACCAACTTTGTATCCTGGCACTGAAGCCTACTTGATCATTGTGAATTAACTTTTTCATGTGCTGTTGGATTCAGTTTGCTAGTATTTTGTTCAGGATTTTTGCGTCTATGTTTATTAGGGATATTGGCCTTTAGTTCTCTTTTTTCAATGTGTCTTAAGTTTATATGAGTCCTTATGTGTTAGGTGAGTCTCTTGAAGGCAGCAGATACTTGCTTGGTGAATTCTTATTTATTCTGCAATTCTGTATCTTTTAAGTGGAGCATTTAGGCCATTTACATTCAATATAAGTACTGAGATGCAAGGTACTATGCCATTCATTGTGTTATTTCTTGCCTGTATACCTTGGAGTTATTTTATTATACTTCCGTTTTATAGGTCATGTGAAAGTCATACTTTTAAAAAGTCCTGTTTTGATGTGTTTCCAGGATTTGTTTCAAGATTCAGAACTTCTTTTAGCAGTTCTTGTAGTGCTGGCTTGGTCATGGCAAATTCTCTCAGCATTTGTTTGTCTGAAAAAGACTGTATCTTTCCTTCATTTATGAAGCTTAGTTTCACTGGATACAAAATTCTTGGCTGATAATTGTTTTGTTTAAAGAGGCTGAAGATAGGGCCCCAATCCCTTCTAGCTTGTAGTGTTTCTGCTGAGAAATCTGCTGTTCATCTGATAGTTTTTTTTTAATAGGTTATCTCACAGCTCTTAAGATTCTCTCCTCATCTTGACTTTAGATAACCTAATGGCAATGTGCCTGGGCAATGATCTTTTTGCAATAAATTTCCCAGGTGTTCTTTGAACTTCTTGTGTTTGGATGTCTAGGTCTCTAGCAAGGGCAGGGATGTTTTTCTCGATTATTCCCCCAATATGTTTTCCAAACTTTTAGATTTATCTTCTTCTTCAGGAACACACCAATTATTCTTAGGTTTTATTGTTTACCATAATCCCAAACTTCTTGGAGGCTTTGCTCATTTTTTAAATTCTTTTTTCTTTGTCTTTGTTGGATTGGGTTAATTTGAAAACCTTGTCTTTGAGCTCTGAAGTTCTTTCTTCTACTTCTTTGATTCTACTGATGAGACTTTTCAGTACATTTTGTATTTCTCTAAGTGTGTCCTTTATTTCCTAAAGTTGTGATTTTTTGTATTCATGCTATCTATTTCACTGGAGATTTCTCCCCTCATATCTTGTATCTCTTTTTTTTTAGGTCCTTAAATTGGACTTCACCTTTCTCGGGTGCCTCCTTGATTAGCTTAATAATCAACCTTCAGAATTCTTTTTCAGGTAAACGAGAATTTCTTCTTGGTTTGGATCTATTGCTGGTGAGCTAGTGTGATTTTTGGGGGGGTGGGTGTTAAAGAATCTTGTTTTGTCATATTACCAGAATTGTTTTTCTGGTTCCTTCTCATTTGGGTAGGCTACGTCACAGGGAAGATCTGGAGCTCAAGGCTGCTGTTCAGATTCTTTTGTCCCACGGGGTGTTCCCATGATGCAATACTCTCCCCTTTTTCCTAGGGATGTGGCTTCCTGAGAGCCAAACCGTAGTTATTGCTATTTCTCTTCTGGATCTAAGTCACCCAGCAGGGCTACCAGGCTCCAGGCTTGTACTGGGGGTTGTCTGCTCAGACAGTGTAAACCATCTTCAGGTCTCTCAACCACGAATACCAGCACCTGCTCCGGTGGAGGTGGCAGGGGAGTGAAATGGACTCTCTGAGGGTCCTTAGTTTTAGTTATTTAATGCACTATTTTTGTGCTGGTTGGCCTCTTGCCAGGAGGTAGCACTTTCAAGAGAGCATCAGCTGTGGTAGTATAGGGAGGAATTAGGCTGTGGGTGGGGCCCTAGAAGTCCTGAGAGAATAATATGCCCTTTGTCTTCAGCTACCTGGGTGGGTAGAGAAGGACCATCAGGTTGAGGCAAGGTTAGATGTGTCTAAGTTCAGACTCTCCTTGGGCAGAGCGAGCTGCTGCTGCTGCGGGGTTAGGGGTGTTGTTCCCAGGTCAATGGAGTTATGTTTCCAGGAGGATTATGGCTGCCTCTGCTGTGTCATCAAAGTTGTCAGGGAAGTGAGGGATAGCTGGCAGTCACAGGTCTCACCCAGCTCCCCACACAACCCAAAAGGCCAATCTCACTCCCACTGTGCCCCACCCCCAACAGCACTGAGTTTGTGTTTCCAGGCAGTGAGCAGCAGGGCTGAAAAACTGCATTGCCCCAGGCTACCAACTTCCCAGATGAGAAAGCAAGTAGAATTTTCACACCTTCCCACCTGTCGCATCTGCACATGGATTCATGCCCTCCCCTGAGTTCTGGCCAGGAGACTTCACATTTGGTTGGAATTGTTACAAAGTTCAGCCGGAGGTTTCCTTCTCCCTGTGGTCTTTTCCCAGTTCCTCTGGCAGCCTCCCCAAGGACACCTGTGAGAAAAGTAAGAAACGGCTTCCCTGGGGACCCCAGAGAGCCCACAGGGTTTTTCCCACTGCTTCCTCTACCCCTGTATTTCACTCGGCTCTCCAAGTTGACTCGGCTCCAGGTAAGGTGAAATCCTTCTCCCCTGATCTAGACCTTTGGTTCCCCAGTGAGGGTGTGTGCTCAGGGGCAGGTAATCCCACTTTTCCACTGTCACAGCTCGGACACTCACAGTATGTGGGCTGTCTCCCAGATCCCGCAGGAGCAATCCAATTCCATCAGACGGTATGTGGACTCTCTTGGCTTTCCTGGTATATTCCTGCCATAGTCGTTTTGGAGCAAAAGTTGATGATCCGAGTCTCCACACCCTGCTCTGTCCATCCGAGCTGGAACTGCAAGCTAGTTCTGCCTCCTATCCCATGTTCTTTTAATTTCTATTAGATTAATAGTATCTTTTTTCTTTTCTAATGAATGCATTTAGGGCTATAAATTTTGTTCTAAGTACTACTGTAACAGCATTCCACAAGTGTGGATGTATGGCATTTTTATTCTCATTCAGCTCATAATATAGTCTTATTTTTATTATGATTTCTTCTTTGGATCATGACTTATTTATAAATATGCTTTAAAACATCCAAATGTATAACTTCATTCAATTTTTTTACTTCAACAATATATAGTGGGGAGAGAACATGGCCTGCATGATCCCATTTTGTTAATATTTGTTGAATTGTATTTTATGACCTAATATGTGATTATTATAACTGTTGCATGTGTACTTGAAAATAATATGCATTATTAATTTTTAGGTATAACATTCTATGTGTCATTAGATATAAATTCTTAATTTGTGTTTTAAAAATCCATATACTTACTTTGTTACACTGTAAGGGTGGACTTATAAATCTCTCCTTGTAATTCCGTCAAATTTTGCTTTATGTATTGTGAGGCCATATTTTTAGGGGTATATAATTTTATAAATTTCTCCTAGTGAATTCTGGTTTTTTTGCCATTTTATAACAATCCTTTTAGACATGACTAATGCTTTTATGCTTTAAGACATTTTTTGTGTTTTGATGTAGTTAATAACCTTTCTTTTCATCAGTCTTTATCTGGCACATCTATTTCTCCACTTTTACTTTACACCTTTCTGTTTTCCATATTGCTGAAGAATTGGTCTTGTTAAAACCATAAAGTCATTTTTTTCTTTATTTAATCTATCAGTCTCTGGTTTTATTCAGCAAACTCAATTTGTTTACATTTCTTGTAGTTGCTAACCCATTTGGAATTGTTTCTACCATCTTAATTTGTGCTTTTCATCTTTCTAGCTTTTTACTTCTTTTCCTATCTTCTACAGCAGGGATTGGCAAACTACACCCTTCAGGCCAAATCCAGTTCATTTGCTGTTTTAATAAATTAAGTTGAATTGGAGTGCACCATCATGTTCATTTGTTTAAATTTTCTCTATGGTTGGTTTTGCACTATAATAGCAGAGTTGAATAGAGACGATATGGCACGCAAAGTCAAAAATATGTACTATCTGGTCATTTACAGAAAACATTTGCTGCCTTGTTCAACAGGATTAGAGAGTTTCTTTTTTCATTTTTCCTTTACTGTTTTGAAAATTACAAATTCTACTTTTACCGCGCCCCCCAACTCCCAGTAGTCATGACTAAAATTTTAACATGTGTACTCAGCATTCCAAGATCTCAAGTTAACTCAGTTGTTCACGGGATCATTCAATGATTTTGGAATTCTAGATTATTATCCTCCCACCTTACATATTACTAGGGGACTTGGGTCATTCTCCTTCCAACTTACATGACACTTAATCCAGTATTTCAGGTCTTACATGTTTTTATACATGTGAAATGTCATTACCATTATTGTTGTCATCCATTGTCAATCCTGTTCCAATTTATCCATATGTTTACTAATTTATTCACTCACCATTCTGCTTTCAGTTCACTTCTTCATTCTGGATTCAGTTTTCTCCTCGATAAAGTGCATTCCTGGAAGTTATTTAGGTGGGACTCTGTTAGTTATAAATTCCCTAATGCTTTGTTTTTCATTCTTTCTCCCTAATTCTTGTATGACAGTTTAGTTAGGTAGAAAATTCTATTTTCTCTCAACACTCTGAAGATATAATTCCACTGTCCTTTGGTCATCACTGACAAGTGGCAGCCAAATTAATTGTCATTCCTTCATAGGTTATCTTATATTTCTGGCTACTGTTAAGGTATTATCTTTGTACTTTGCATTCTTACATAGCCTACTCTAATCTATCCAGGGATGTGTTTCCTTTTATCTATCCTAATATTTAGGACTACACTTTCCTTGAATCTGAGAATTCAGAACTGTTCTCAATTTTGAAAATTCTCAGTCACCATCTCTTTCAATATTGGCTCACTCTCATTCTCTCCTTTCTCTCCATCTTTAACTCCTATTGTGCTTCTATTAGACCTTCTTGTCCTATTCTCCATATCTATTAATCTTGCTTCCAAATTTTCTATCTCTTCATTTCCATGTGCTCACAGTGATTTTCCACTTAATGAATTCTCCTTTTAGTTATGTCTAATTTGCTTTTTAACCTAACCATTAAATATTTAGTTACATTTAAATCACTATATTTTTTATTCCTATACATTTCCTTTTGTTCTTTTCAAATCTTCCCTGTCTTTTGTCTTCCCTTGGTGGCAGCTTGCTGTTTTCTCTTTTTTTAAATTTTCCATTGTGTCTTTAATTCTATTTCACAATCTTTATTTTGATAATATTGTTGCCTGAAGCTCTTAGGAATTTAATCCCACTGTTTGTTATATCTTTGAACTTGCTCAGAGTTTATTTTTCTCCCTTGGATTGGCACTTTTGGATTGTGAGCTCATCTTCATTGCAGTTTTTCTTTAGGAATTATTTGTGTACATCCACAGAGATTTTGTGTTTTCTCCTGCCAGGTGCTCCAGGGTTAATTTTAACTAAATTGCTCAGATTGGGGGCTCCATGCCACTCAGATAGTATAAATTCACACTCCAAATACACCTGAGGACAGCCACTACATACAAATTCTCAAAGGCAACCATTTTCTCCTACTCGGAATCAGGCCAAGGTTGACAGGCTTTCTGTTATTTCCCTGTGCCAATGGCTGGATTGTTCTTCTGGTCCACCTTTTCACTGGAAGTGTAATTCTTCATAGGCAGGGGACAACTCTTGTATAGGAATCTCAGTTCTAATTTCCAGCCTGTTATGGGCTCAAAGATTCATTTCCTATTTCTGCATGGCCATTAAAATCCAAAAATTCATTAGTTAAAAAGGCATACAAGGTAACCTCAACTCCCACCTTTGCCATCCCATGCCTTCCCCCAGCATAGCACTAATATCAGTTATCTTATATTTCTGGCTTCTGTTCCCTCTTTGGTTTGGGCCTCTACAAGGGATTTCCCTTATCTTTTCATGAGCAATGTTTATTTTACTTGCTTTATTTTAGCCAACATCCCTAGACATTTTATATCAAGCTGTTTCTCAGGGTATCTGGTTCATCAGACTGCTGAAAACTGAGGTTTAAAATAAACATTTACAATAAACTATTTCATACATTATAAATCCAATGCTAATATCCAGCTTAACTCATCCCTAGTTTATTCATGAAAATGTGTGACTTTGGGAAAAGGCCTCTGGTATTGCAAGGAACATTTCTCATCCCATTCCCTGGCTCCTGTGCCCCAGTCTTGCCACTGAGCTTTTCTATAGTTTTAATTCCTGAAAAAGGGATGGGTATATGGGAGAAATAATCTCTTTATGCCTATCAGTGGTCATCTGAGATGCCAAAAATAATAATGAGGAAATAGAACAACTAGCGAGGTAGCAGTCTCTCAAATCTTTCACAGTGCTAGAATTTGCCCTTTGGAGCATTTTCAAAACACCAGAGAGGTTAGTGCCTGTGGAAGCACTCACTGTCTTCTAGCAAATACCTTGGTCAAAACAATCATTTGTAAATCAGCCAATATTTTTACAGCTCAAAGAACATTTTCATGCCACTTATCTTATGAAAGTTGAGTGTCCACCTCTTACAAATGAAAAAAAAAAAAGAGAGAGACTGAGGAAATTAAGCAAGTTGCTTGCCCTGGTCAATGTTATGCAGTCAGCAGAACTAGAACTTTACTATTTTTAGCAGAAAACACTGTTCATAAATTCTTACAAGGGTAGGTGCCAGAATTTGCTCTCCTGCTGCTACACTGTCCCAGACACCACCTATAGGAGCTTAAGCAACATTAAAAGTTAAATTAAACAGCTCTTAAAATCTTGTCTTAAAATGGTAGTTGTGCAATTTCTGAGTGATGCTAGCCAAGGGTAGATTCCCCAGAGCTTGGAAGTAAACCAGAAAAGAGCAATGAGATATCCAGGCATTGGAAAGTGGATCCTAGAAGGTGAGGCCTGGAGAAACTGGACATTGCATAGTCTGGAGCAACGTGCTGGAGTCCAGCACTGTCTGTGGCTGGCTCCTGTGTCAAAGGCTGCTAGGGGTGCAGCAAGAGGTGTCTTGCTGCTGCCAGGGACATGGAGAGCCCGTGGGACTCACCCTGCCTTTCATCTGCATTTGTTCTCTTGGCAAGAGCGATTTGCATTGTACCATAAACTCAGTGTTACCAAACCCATTTGGAGTGATGCACTGACTGAAATTGCCCCTCAAGGAGGAAGGCCTAACGCCGCCTTACAAACAGAGGCTTTGCTATGTGAGTCTTGGCTTCCTGGCTTTCCCCATGAAGAACTTCCTGCCAGCCCACAGACAAGAAGTGAGCTGCTGGAAAGCGCTGGCTGCCAGCCTCCTCGTTCCACACTGGACCAAGGGCAGGGGCTCCTCTCAGAGACCAACCAGAGCAAAGCGGCTCGCAGGGCAAGGCCCGAAGGAGGAGCAGAAGCCCAGAAGCGGAAGTCAGACCACAGACGGGCAAGGACAGGTGAGCTGGGGATAGAACCACAGATCTGCAGCCTGAGGGGCAGGAACCGCGTGGGCCTGATCCAGGAGGGTCCATAGAACCGGCGCTGTGGTTGCTGCCTGGTTTTCCTTGAAGGTTAGGGTGCGATGCAAGAGCAGTGAGTCTGAGTCTAACATGTTAGGAATGGGCAGGCAGCCCCGAGATTGAAGCATGGAGTGGCCAGAACACACCCGTGCAGCCCTTCTCCAGGGCAGGGCAGTACACAGCCTGCTCTCCACTGAACAGGACTCCTCCTTATTCCTTTGTACACTAATTCATCTATCTTCCCGCCCTCCATGGGGTAAGTGCTGGGGGTGCTATGCTACCCGGAGTGGGGCACGGTGCTGGGTGCTGGGTGCTGGGTGCTGGGGGCAGGTGTGAGCTGGGCTCTGTCCTGGGGCCTAAGCTAGGATGAGCCATTGTCCCATTTGAGAGTCTCCAGCCCCATCATGTTCAATCCCAGCTCAGCAGCTTTTCACACCCAAATCACCGCCTCCTGCCCCCAAATCTGCAACTACCAGTATAAAAAAAAAAAAAAAAAAAAAAAAACGGTCTGTGAGATGGGCATGGCACTGAGGAGGGGGAAGTAAGTGAGGAACCATGCAGGGGACGAGGCAGGCGCCAGGCCCACCTGGCATCGCCACCCAGGGAACACTTTAACCACTGGAGCTTCCAGCGTGGGGGGAGCGTTCATTCTCTGAGGTCGTCATGAGGCTCAAAGGGAAGTGAACATACAGTGTTCTCAAGGGTATACATTTCTAAAGTCATCTCAAGAGAAAGCCAAGCAGAAGGCGAGAGGAAGAAAAAGGCAGTGCCGGCAGCGATGGATATGGATACCCCGAGCGGCACCAACAGCAGGGCGGGCAAGAAGCGCTTTGAAGTGAAAAAGTGGAATGCAATAGCCGTCTGGGCCTGGGATATTGTGGTTGATAACTGTGCCATCTGCAGGAACCACATTATGGATCTTTGCATAGAATGTCAAGCTACTGCAGAAGAATGTACGGTCGCATGGGGAGTCTGTAATCACGCTTTTCATTCCACTGCATCTCTCGCTGGCTCAAAACACGACAGGTGTGTCCATTGGACAACAGAGAGTGGGAATTCCAAAAGTACGGGCCCTAGGAAAAGACTTCTTCCATCAGGCTTAATTGTTTTGCTATTCATTTAATGAATTCCCCTGCTGTTACCTAATGACAGATTAGATGGAACCGTGTTTTTTCTGCTTTGTTTTTTTCAGTTTGCTGTTTCTGTAGCCATATTGTATTCTGTGTCAAATAAAGTCCAGTTGGAGTCTAAAAAAAAAAAAAGAAAAAGAAAAAAAGAAAAAGGTGGTGCCCACGCCTGCCGATGGACTCGGGGAAACGTGGACCTTCTGCGGTATCCCAGGGACCCCGAGTTCCATGTTCCCCAGCAAGGCCTGGGTGACACCTCTATTTGGGCCAAGGTGAGACCACCATGGTGGGACCACTGATGCAGCCCCCGGGACAGGACTGGACGCCCCAGCAGGGAGCCTCCACCCCACCCACGTCCCGCCACCTCCTCCCGGCTTCCCAGCGCCCTCCCCGGCATCTGGCGGCCTGCGGAGCCTCCCACTCCAAGGAGGTCTCCTCCACGGACTCCAGGCAGAGGAGGACCTTGTCCTGCGCGCATTGCTCCCTTCAACGTCCCTCGCCCGGGAGGCTGCGCCACATTCTTGGCAGGCGGGGCCTGTCTCATCCTGCTTTGCTGTACATGTGGACCCCATTTGCAGGGGACACCGCGCTGGGGTGGGGGAGATCCAGAGGGGTGGCTGTGGGACTGGCCTTAAACACTTCCACCTGAGAATGTGGAGGGAACACCCCCCAACGCGATGAAAGGGACCAGAGAGCAGGACGCTGCGCACCAGGAAAAGAGGAGCAGAGAAGCCCCCGGTGTGAGAGCGCAGGAGGAGGTACTGCGGAGGCCGTCAGCCCCCCTGCTGAGCCTCGAGACCCCCAGCAGGAGGCAAGTGGGGGACAGCGGGGACAGAAGAGTAGTGGGGTACAGGGCCAGCCCACTGCACGTTCTTGCCACTCAGGGCTGGCAGATGCCAGGCTACCCCAAGGAGGCCGATCCCCAGGCTCTCATCGCGGGCGCTGCCTCAGCATCCATGGCAGCTCATCCCTACAGCATTGGTGGGGACATCCGCAGGCTCTGCGGGCCCGGAGCCTTGCCTTGCAGCTGGCCAGGCACCCCCACAAGGCACCAGAGACTATCCGGTCCAGCCATCACTTCCCACACAAACAAACTGAAATGCAGGTGGGTAGTTAGGCATCAACTAGCTTGGGTTAGTATCCGTGGCCTCTGGCAGCTCTTCCTTTCCCAATATGAGGGGCTTCTGTGAGGGCTCTGAACAGCCCAGAGTCTTATTACTTATATTTGAAAACAAATGCACAAAGCCTGAGGAAGGGCAAAGCCCTCCCAGCTCTGGCCATGCCTAGTGCCTGCAATCTGGCCTCACTGCTCCAAGGCCACCAGCTCCTGAATAACCCCTTTTCTCCAGCAGCAACGACTTCAGGACTCCCGGGCAGATCCACACGGGGCAGACCCACGTGGGGCAGCACCCCCTGCAGATCCAAGCCTCATGCACTCTCTTCCACACCTGGGCCCCTGAGGCTCCCCCACGGGCTGTTGCATTTCCTGTTTCCTCCAAGACAAAGTGGACCCATTCACCTTTTTCCGTCATGTCCCTCTCTCCCTTCTCCTCCCTGGTTCCACTAAAAGTGTGAGCTTCCAATGCTTCCTGGGTTTGAAGTCTCAAATCCTATCGGTACACAAAGACAGTTCATTTTGGTGTTTGGGCTCTTGTCAAGGTTAAAAACCAAAAACTGGATTGACCCATCACTAGACAAAATTAGACAAACAGGTGACGTCATGGGGAGTTCCTAACTCACACATGCGCCATGGTCTGTCTCCTAGTCTTTGTCATTCACACGTTTTAGGTGAGCATTTATTTACTATGGCCATAATCTGTGTTGGGCACCATGGGCCCAGAGATACCTGCGGCACAGACCCTGTCTCCAAACACAGGAAAACACAGAGACCGTGAAAAAGAATTGCAGCTTTCACGGCAGAGTACATGGCATGCCTGTGTGGGGGTAGGCAGGGGCCTCTGAGCCAGGACAGGGTGGAGGGGACAGTGGAGGGTCAGGAACGCCTTCCAGACGGGCTCACAGGGAAGGGTAGGGAGGGAACGACCAGGGAAGAAACAGAAAGGAACAAGGCCAACTCCAAAGGGCAGAGCCCCTGGACACAGCGGGGCACAGGAGACAGACAGGCAGAGCCAGGGATGGGGGATCCCATGGGGAAGTGAGGCGGGCACGAGATTCAAGCACAGCCATGGCAGAATGTGCTGTGCATTGTTTCAAGGTCCTCTCGGTGGCTGTGTAAGGAATGGACAGACTCAGAGTGAGAGGGTGACCCAGAGACTCAAGAAAAGCGGCAACAGGAGAACAACCTGTGGCACTTAAGATGCCCGGAGCCGTCCTGCCTGCTTTGCAAACATGAGCCCATGAAATACTTGTCACCACACAGTGGGGTGAGCACTGACATTACCCCGATTTACAGAACAGGCATCTGAGACACAGAGGAGTCGGCCTGCCGAGGTCTGGGAGTGACCCTGAAAATAGAGCAGGGCCTGAAACTAGGCAGTGGTGAGGGGGCAGGAAGAGGAATTCGGTGCCCAACCAGGAGCAGGAATCTAGGAGAGGTCTGGGGTGACCCCCAGGTCCCTGGCTGGGGTAACTGGAGGCGCTCAGGGCTGCAGGGAGGAGAGTCTATTTAAAGGGGAACGGAGGGGCCCCACTGCGGGCAGGACAATTTGGGAACATTAGTGGGATGTTGGGGGAGGATTAGATGTGTAAGTCATGGACACCGACGTCAGTCCCAAAGGGCAAATGTGTGGGGTGAGGAGAGAGCTAAGAAACCACAGGAGACCCCACGTCACTGAGTCCTCCTGCCTGGTGGCCTTGGGACAACCTGCCCTAGAATTCCTGATTCCCCGTTGAGGGGAGAGAGGTCTGGGGAGAGGCAGAGCTCTTAGAGCCGGGGGGACATTCTTGCTTCAAGGCTCAAGTAGGGGGATGAGAAGGAGGACCCTTGGCGGAGAAAGTTCATGCAGCGAGGAGCGCTCAGAGTGGCTTATGCGGGAAAGAGGAAGTTCAAGAGCACCATAAAAGGTTAGAATGTCAGAGAGGAAAAGAACCTCTTAGCACTTCCAATAGGTGATTTTCTCTTAAAAAAAAAAAGAAAGAAAGAAAAAAAAAGAAAAAGGAAAGAAAGAAAAAGTTTAAGAAGCAAGAAACTTTACAAAGGGAAAAAGTAATGTTCAACCTCTGGGCAAATTCTAGCAGAAAAAGGGAGAGAGAGAGGTGGGTGGGAGGCTAATACAATTTATGGGCCCTCAGAGCTGCGCCAGCTTGAGAAGGTGGCGGAGCCTCTTGGCCCAGGGCCTGCTGCTGACTTGAGCTTTGAAAAACAACTTCCTGTCAATAAATGTGAACAAAAGTTTGGACCCATCTTCAAAGTGATGAGTTATGCTGAAAGTATGTTCCTGTGAACGGGGGAATAGATTGTTCCTAGCGCTTTGGCATTCAGGAGAGTTTATAAATAACCACTCAGCTCTGCTTGGGTTATGCCCGCCATGGGAGTGCACAGTGCCAGCAAGCAGAGGGAGACGTGGGGAGCGGGGCCATGTGTGCGGGGGCCGTGCTCCCTGGTAGGGCTGGCGCAAAGTGCCCGGAGAAGCGCGAGTCACGTCTTGGCGTGGGAGTAGGGGGCTTCCCCAAGCCTCTGTTCAGGGCTGGGCAACAGGGGACCCCCTGGACCAGCTCTTCCATTTGCATTTTGGAGGGAAAAAAGGAAGGAATGGATTCTACATGTGGTTTCCATCGGCCCAGAAAAGTAAAAACATGTGCCAGTGTTTCTAGCAGACATGGTCCTTGTTATTTTAATGAGAAAGACCATAATTAGGGACAACAGTGAAAAAGAAGCCATGGGTCCCCTTTGTGCCCTCCCCTCACCCGATGGGGAGCAGTCGCCCCGATGCATGGTCTTGCCACCCTTTAACCTGCTCCACCAGCACGGGGGAAGGGAGAAAGCTGGGGACACGCAAGTCCTCCAACCCCAACAGTTCCTTTCTCAGTGCTGAAGGTGCCGCCCAAGCAGTTCATTTGTCAGCGTTTAAACATCATTACAATGTTAACAGCCTCTCCGATGCCAGAGAGTTGGCTTTGCACGCCTATAAATTAGAGTACATCAAACCGGAGTTTATTGAGTCTTGGCCAATCAGAAGTAAAACTTCCATAACTTTTTACAATTCTCTGCATTCTTCCAATTATATTAAAATATTTATTTGCACCCTGCATGATATATATAAACGTTTTATTAAGAACTTTTGAAACCTGGTTCTTTAAACAGAAAAAGGATCCACTCCACGCTGGCAGAGGCCCGGCCAGGATGTGCTGTGTCCAGTTGATTTCATGGAGGGGAACAACTCTGATTGGATTTGCAAGGGATTAGCAAGAAGGAGCAGCAGAGCACGAAGCCGCCTCCGAATTCATGGCTGCTCCTCCCTTAGCAAATCCCCTGCATTTGGTCGTGACACCGATGAGGGGCAGGTCCCTGTTTTGTCTCTGCCTGGGCTGGCCTGTCTGGAGCAGTCTTCTAGGGTTGCAGTGCGTGTTCTGCCTCTGGGCAGCTGCCTGAAACAGGCCCCCACAACGGCAGGGAAGATGCACCGAGATGTTCCGTGATGACTGAGTGAAGAAGCAGGCAGTCGGGGTGAGCTGGGTTAAAACCCAAAGACCCTTCTGCCTGGCCGTTTCCTGGCTCTGTGCTGTGGGGCCTGGACTCCCCCTCTCTGAATCTCAGCTTCCTGTCTCTAAAGTGGGTGTCACGATGACAGCCGCCACCATTCCTCCACTACCACAAGAATCACAGGTGGTGATCTGCCTCCTATTCCCAAAACATCTCTGTGCGGCAACGTCCTCCTTTGAGCCTCGTCTCATCCCATCATTACCTCCTCCTGATGTTCCTTCTGCTGCTGACACATCAGGTGCTTGGGGACATCTGTAACACATGGCCAACCAGGAGGACACTGAGGCCTACCTGAGGCCCTATCTGTGGGTGTGATCAGAATGCCACCAAGAACAGCTCTTGTGCTTCCAGGGTTCTAAGTCCTGACCATCTCGGGAAATCCTCGACACTGCCCTACGAGGCAGGGACTCTCGCTGCAGATGAGGGAGGTATGTCTCGGTGGGGTAAAGGGTTTGGCTGAGGAGTACAGGTCGCCCTCAGGCTGGCTGGCACGTAGCACTCCGCAGCCAGAGCAAAGAGCATCACAATGAACTATTCAGGAGCAGAAGGTCAGGCTCAGGCCCCAGGAAGAGGAGTGCGGCCACAAGCAGGATTACCTGCCCAGCCAAGAAGGGACAACCCAGCAGAATTTGAAATAAGCAGCAGGGAAGAGATTCTGGCTTCTGTGGGGCCCTCATCAGAACTCCGTAGGGCCCCTCACCAGAAACCCTCGGCCTGCAGAGACCAGCTGCAGATGGGGGCCTCGACTGCCTGCAGTTGCCCCTGGAATGGAAGCACAAAGCTCCTTTCTGTTACCACATCACCAACTGCAGGGCTGGACCTCAGCATGCCTACTGGTTCTGGCGCAAAAGGAGCTGATTTCTTGTTCTTGCAACTATCCCAGGCAGGGGTTCCTGCTCAGCCGATGGTGCCTCTCCTAGAAGTAATTCAGGGACCAGCCGCCTTCCATCCTATGCCTCCATCACAGCCCTTGGGCCTCGCTGTGACGGGCACCCCCAGCACTCAGAAAAGAAGGAGATGGGGAGCACACCTCTGTGGCTGCAGGCGTCACTTTCTGCTGTTCTCTTGTCTCCACTTTCTGTGTTCTGTTGGACAACCCAGTCATCAGGCCATGCCCGCCTGCCATGTTGATGGGAAATGTAGTCTAGCTGTGTGTCCAGAGAGAAGGGAGAAATGATTTTGGTAAAGAACCATCTCCACTGCAGGTGATGCAGGCAAATCCCAAAACGGGGGCTCAGCCTGGGTTGGTTCTTGGCTTCATTCAGGAAAGAATTCAAGAGCAAGTCAACAGTGAAAGCAAGCAAGTTTATACAGCATCGTGAACAGCAAGATGGCTGCTTCACTGGCAGAGCAGGGCTATCCCACAGGCAGAGGGGCCCAGAATAGCACTTGTGGGTTGCTGGCTGGCTCTATTTATACCCACTCTTAATTATATGCTAAATAAGGGGTGGGTTATTCACAAACTTTCTGGAAGAGGGGTAGACTTTATCCAGTCTGTCATTGATGGGCATTTGGGTTGGTTCCAGCTCTTTGCTATTGTGAATAGTGCTGCAATAAACATACGTGTGCATGTGTCTTTATAGCAGCATGATTTATAATCCTTTGGGTATATGCCCAGTAATGGGATGGCTGGATCAAATGGTACTTCTGGTTCTAGATCCTTGAGGAATCGCCCCACTGTCTTCCATAATGGTCAAACTAATTTACACTTGAGACTAGTGGGAAGAATTTTAACTGAGGTAGGAGACGTGCCTGAGAGACCAAGGAGAGGAGAAGGGATGCGAAGGCTAAGAATGGAGCCACAGAATTGGCGAAACTGGAGCTAAGTCTAGAATGACAAGTAGCAAGTTTCAGTTGCAGAAGGAAAGGGTCATAAGAACAGGATTTCCAAGGAGAAGCTGAGGCATGTGAAAAGGCACAAAGGTGTAAACACATGGCACCTGCCAGGGAATGGCAACTAGGCCAAAAACCTCGGGTTTCAGTTTTACCAAGAAGGTTAACATCACCCAGAAAAGCCCAATTAGGAGTCTTCAAATGGAACTGATTTCTAGACCGACTGCTACTTAGCAAGACTGCTATTACTGGGTTATAGTCGATGTAGCCTTCCAGTGCCTGCTCTCCCTCCTCACTGAACATCTCATATCCGTTCATCATGTCAGAGGCACTGCTGGATGTAGGTTCAGAACACTGACACTAGAGGGCCCGAAGGTGTGAATTCAAACCCAGTTCCCCCTTACCAACTGTGTGTCACTGAGCAAGTTTCTTACCCTCTCTGTGCTTCAGCGTCCTCATCTATAAAATAGGGGGAATAGTAGTGCTCACCTGATAAACTGGCTGAAAGGATGGAATGGGATAACTTAGGTGGGAGTTAGCAAAGTGCCAGGCATGTGAAGAACATTCTAGAAGCATTAGGATTACCTTAAGCCAAGATTGCGAATCACGTTTTGGGCTAGGACTTGAGGAGATTCAGGCCATTCCAGGAGAGCAAGACACAGACCCTGCCTCCAGGGCTTGTCCCACTGACAGGGAAAACCATGCTGAGAGGGTTGCACCACAGAGTGTGGCCAGGAGGAAGGGAGGCTCTGGCTGCTGGGGGAGGAGGAGCACATGAGATGGACACTTGGTTTTAAGTTGTGAAGGTTTAAGAGATTTGGGGAATCAGAGCCCTACAATCACAACTGAAATTTGAAAATGAAACAAAGGGCCAGGCGCCGTGGCTCATGCCTGTAATCCCAGCACTTTGGGAGGACGAGGTGGGTGGATCACCTGAGGTCAGGAGTTCAAGACCAGCCTGGCCAACATGGTGAAACCTCATCTCTACTAAAAATATAAAAATTAGCTAGGCGTGGTGGTGCATGCCTGTAATCCCAGCTACTCAGGAGGCTGAGGTTGGAGAATAACTTGAACCTGGGAAGCAGACATTGCAGTGAGCTAAGATCATACCACTGTACTCCAGCCTGGGTGACAGAGTGAGACTCCATCTCAAA
>NC_045444.1:124775990-124800392 GCF_002776525.5 Piliocolobus tephrosceles | reverse complement strand
GTTCACCACACCACGTGCATGCTTCCTCTTTCAAATACTCATCAAAAAACTGGCAGGGGTCCTCTGCATTCATAAGGATGGTGGAAACAGTGCTCTATCCATTGTTGGTAAAAGTGACGAGTATTACCTTTCTACTGTACAGTTCAGCAATTGATTTCAAAGCCTTAAAAATATGCACATCACACTTCACAGTCATTAGGATGGCTACTATCCAAAAAAAAAAAAAAAACAGAGAGTAACAAGTGCTGGCGATGATGGGGAGAAACTGGAGCCCTCGTGCACTGTTGGTGGGAATGTGAAATGGTCCCGCTGCTGTGGAAAACAGTATGGCAGTCCCTCAAAAAATTAAACATACAATTACCAGATGATGCAGCAATTTCGCTTCTGGATATGTATGAAAACAATAGAAAGCAGGGTCTCAAGGAGATATCTATATATCCATGGTCATAGTAGCACTATTCACAACAGCCAAAAGGTAGATGGAATAGTATGCAGCCTTAAAAAGGAGAATTCTGACCCATGCTACAACATGGATTAAACTTGAAGAAATTATACTAAGTGAAGTAAGTCACAGAAAAACAAATACTATATGATTCCACTTATATGAGATACCTAGAAGAGTCAAATTTATAGAGACAAAAATTAGGATGGTGGTTGCCAGGGGCTGTGGGGGAGAGGGAATGGGAAGTTAGTGTTAATGGGGACAGAATCTCTGCTTTCCAAGATGCAAGGAGATGTGAAACCTTGGCAAAGTGCCAGGCATTTGACACGCATTCTAGAAGCAAGCAAGCTCTCCTCTGTGGAGCAATGGTGGAGTGGTGCAACATGCAACTAAGGATAGTACAACAATGTGAATGTATTCATAGTTAATGCCACTGACCTGTGCACTTAAAAATGGTTAAGATGGTAATTTTTTTGTTATGTGTATTTTATCACAACTTGAAAAAATGCACATCACTTGACCTAACATTTCTACTTCTTCTTCTTCTTCTTTTTTTTTTTTTTTTTTTTTTTTTTGAGACAAGGTCTGGCTTTGTCGCCCAGGCTGAAGTGTAGTGGCACGATCTCAGCTCACTGCAACCTTAACCTCCTGGACTCAAGCAATCCTCCCACCTCAGCCTCCCAAGCAGCTAAGACCACAGGCATGCACCACCATGCTCGGCTAATTTTTTCGTATTTTTTGGAGAAATGGGGTTTCACCATCTTGTCTGGGCTACTCTACTTCTAGTTTATTATTTCACCTGGTTGATTTTCAATTACAGAGTTCTAGCTACAAGCAGGTTCTTATCCATATTATTATTTAAAAATTTTTTTAACAACCTAAAATTCAATAAGAAAGAGTTGGAATTCTGGGCAAGCATTAAAAATGACATGAAAGTATTTGTTGATCCAATTTTTGTAAAAAAAAATTATATATAGTCATATATATGAAAAAACCTGAAAAGAGCTACAACAAAATGTTAATTACAGATTATCTGTGAATAATATTTTATTTTTGCTTAAATCTCTATTTGCTGCTTTTTTTCTTATACATACATAATAGTTAAAATTTTACAAGCCAAAACATTACCTTGGAGATGCAATACTCTTTTTTAATTATTATATTGATATTGCTGAAGCACCTTCAATATATTAGCTGCCATCACACAGCTAATAGATTATCCTATTCCATCATCAAAGAATTAAATAACAAAAAGACTTTTCCCATTTCACTGCTGAAAAGCCTGAGTTCCATCCAGGCTTGGTCTCTACAGCACACTTTCATAGCGCCTCCTTATTTCTGTAACACATTAACACACAGTTTTATTGCACGTTTGACGTAAATACAGTGGGTAAAGCAGAAATTGTCATGTCTATTTTTTACAGATGAGAAAACCCAGGTGCACAGAAGTTAAAAATCCCTGCCCCTGCCATCACCAATGCCGCTGCTGGGGCTAGCGGTCCTGCTTCTTGGCTTCATGATATCACCTGTCCATCTCACAAGCGGAAGAAGAAGAAGCAGTTGGAACACTGATGTAGACCACTAGAAGTGGATCAGCACACAGGAAGAAGAGCAGGGCCCCCAGCCTGCCTCTGACACCCCAGGGGTTGGGTAGTGTAGTGCAGGGCCCAGTGACAAACGAGCAGATTCCCCGGGGGCTGAGCCAGCCACTGAGCCCTCCAGAAGCCAACCTTTGCCTCCTTGCCTGGTCCAGTCTGCAAAACAAGCCTCCCCGCTCTATGTCCACGTGCTCAAATGGAGCATCTGTGAGGACCTGGGCCAGGCTCAGTGGTCAGGGGCTCTGGCCACACAGAGGTATCCGTCTACCTGCGAATTCAGCTGACACAGTGAGCGGACCTGGTGGGTCTCCACCCAGAACTGCTTATTCCAGTCCTCTCCCAGCCTCCCAGGGAGCTCAGGGTCACCCACTCCTGCCTCCCACTCTGGGATGATGCAGCTCCCACCTCCTCCAGGTGCTAGGGCAGGCCCTTCCTCAGGACAAAGCTGAGCTGAGGCAAGGGCTGTTCCTGGTCTCCTTGGTGACCCTGTGGTCCAGCCCAGCCCAGACCCCAAAGCAGGGCCCAGTGTCACCTGCTGGATCTTAGAGGGCTTCCCCGATTGCTGTGTGCTTCCAGTATAGAGGCAGAGCTTGGCAGCGCCCACTGCTAGGCAAAACGGCCTGTGAACAGGTTAGGAAGAGGCGTCCCTGCTGGATAGCATAAGCCTGCAGGTGGGGGCTTGGCACCCTATCCTCCAGGCGAAGCTGCCAGGTGTGGGAAGCCAGCCTGCCCTCCCTGTGGCAGCCCTGAGAAGGGTCTGCAGACCTAAAACCCACATGGCCCCTGACCAAAAGTCAGTATTGGCATGTGGGCTATTGGTTTGGGACTTTTACTCCAGAGAGCGGACTATTCTTAGAATGCTAATGGCAGTATTTACTGTAAAAGTTTTACCAACATAGGAGCTATTTGGAATCCTCTCACTGAAGAAACACTTCCTGGGTATCCTAAGCGAACCTTAAACAGCACATATGCAGACTGGGGTGCAGTCTGCCTTCTGCCTCCCAAATGCCCAGTGAAGCAGGGCTTGGCATGAGGAATTTGAGTTTTCAAAGCTCTGGGATAGAAAACTTCAGACAGTGGCTGCCTCGGGGTAACCTGGCCAGTCATCCACTCTTCTGTCACCGTTATGTGACAGCTACATGCCTTGTCCCTACACAGAAGGACCTGGGGCAGGACACCTGCCCTCAGCCCCGACCAAAGGATGGGGATGTCAGTGCCTCTTGATGCCTCTGCCCCTCAAGAATGCACACCAGGCACATGACCTCTGACCCTCACTACGCTTGATCAGGAGAGGCCTCCAATCCCAGGGCTCTGCTGCTACACCCCATTCCCCCTTAAGGGAAACTCCAAGGGGCTGAGTAGTCATAGTCAGGGGTTATCTCGTAGTGTCCAGTTCCTGGTTACATTTGAAACGCTAATCATTTAAATTAAAGAAAGGATGCTAGGCAAGATGGCCGAATAGGAACAGCTCCAGTCTCCAACTCCCGGCGCGAGCGACACAGAAGACCGGTGATTTCTGCATTTTCAACTGAGGTACTGGGGTCATCTCACTGGGGAGTGCCGGACAATCGGTGCTGGTCAGCTGCTGCAGCCCAACCAACGAGAGCTGAAGCAGGGTGAGGCATTGCCTTACCTGGGAAGCGCAAGGGGGAAGGGAATCCCTTTTCCTAGCCAGGCGAACTGAGACACACAACACCTGGAAAATCGGGTAATTCCCACCCCAATACTGTGCTTTAAGCAAACGGGCACACCAGGAGATTATACCCACATCTGGCCGGGAGGGTCCCACGGCCACAGAGCCTCCCTCATTGCTAGCACAGCAGTCTGCAATCTAACCGCAAGGCAGCAGCAAGGCTGGGGGAGGGGCGCCCACCATTGCTGAGGCTTAAGTAGGTAAACAAAGCCGCTGGGAAGCTCGAACTGGGTGGAGCTCACAGCAGCTCAAGGAAACCTGCCTGTCTCTGTAGACTCCACCTCTGGGGACAGGGCACAGCTAAAAAACAACAGGGGAAGCAGCAGAGGCCTGTGCAGACCCGAAGGACTCTGTCTGACAGCTTTGAAGAGAGCAGTGGATCTCCCAACACGGAGGTTGAGATCTGAGAACGGACAGACTGCCTGCTCAAGTGGGTCCCTGACCCCTGAGTAGCCTAACTGGGAGACATCCCCCACTAGGGACAGTCTGACACCCCACACCTCACAGGGTGGAGTATATCCCTGAGAGGAAGCTTCCAAAGTAAGAATCAGACAGGAACACTCGCTGTTCAGCAATATTCTATCTTCTGCAACCTCTGCTGCTGATACCCAGGCAAACAGGGTCTGGAGTGGACCTCAAGCAATCTCCAACAGACCTACGGCTGAGGGTCCTGACTATTAGAAGGAAAACTACCAAACAGGAAGAACACCTATACCAAAACCCCATCAGTATGTCACCACCATCAAAGACCAGAGGCAGATAAAACCACAAAGATGGGGAAGAAGCAGGGCAGAAAAGCTGGAAATTCAAAAAATAAGAGCGCATCTCCCCCTGCAAAGGAGCGCAGCTCATCGCCAGCAACGGATCAAAGCTGGTCAGAGAATGACTTTGATGAGATGCGAGAAGAAGGCTTCAGTCCATCAAACTTCTCAGAGCTAAAGGAGGAATTACGTACCCAGCGCAAAGAAACTAAAAATCTTGAAAAAAGAGTGGAAGAATTGATAGCTAGAATAATTAATGCAGAGAAGGTCATAAATGAAATGACAGAGATGAAAACCATGACACGAGAAATACGTGACAAATCCACAAGCTTCAGTAACCCACTCGATCAACTGGAAGAAAGAGTATCAGCGATTGAGGATCAAATGAATGAAACGAAGCGAGAAGAGAAACCAAAAGAAAAAAGAAGAAAAAGAAATAAACAAAGCCTGCAAGAAGTATGGGATTATGTAAAAAGACCAAATCTACGTCTGATTGGAGTGCCTGAAAGTGAGGGGGAAAATGGAACCAAGTTGGAAAACACTCTTCAGGATATCATCCAGGAGAACTTCCCCAACCTAGTAGGGCAGGCCAACATTCAAATTCAGGAAATACAGAGAACACCACAAAGATACTCCTCGAGAAGAGCAACTCCAAGACCATTAATTGCCAGATTCACCAAAGTTGAAATGAAGGAAAAAATCTTAAGGGCAGCCAGAGAGAAAGGTTGGGTTACCCACAAAGGGAAGCCCATCAGACTAACAGCAGACCTCTCAGCAGAAAGTCTACAAGCCAGAAGAGAGTGGGGGCCAATATTCAACATTCTTAAAGAAAAGAATTTTCAACCCAGAATTTCATATCCAGCCAAACTAAGTTTCATAAGTGAAGGAGAAATAAAAACCTTTACAGATAAGCAAATGCTTAGAGATTTTGTCACCACCAGGCCTGCCTTACAAGAGACCCTGAAGGAAGCCCTAAACATGGAAAGGAACAACCGGTACCAGCCATTGCAAAAACATGCCAAAATGTAAAGACCATTGAGGCTAGGAAGAAACTGCATCAAATAACGAGCAAAATAACCAGTTAATATCATAATGGCAGGATCAAGTTCACACATAATAATATTAACCTTAAATGTTAATGGACTAAATGCTCCAATTAAAAGACACAGATTGGCAAATTGGATAAAGAGTCAAGACCCATCAGTCTGCTGTATTCAGGAGACCCATCTCACATGCAGAGACATACATAGGCTCAAAATAAAGGGATGGAGGAAGATCTACCAAGCAAATGGAGGACAAAAAAAAGCAGGGGTTGCAATCCTAGTCTCCGATAAAATAGACTTTAAACCATCAAAGATCAAAAGAGACAAAGAAGGCCATTACATAATGGTAAAGGGATCAATTCAACAGGAAGAGCTAACTATCCTAAATATATATGCACCCAATACAGGAGCACCCAAATTCATAAAGCAAGTCCTTAGAGACTTACAAAGAGACGTAGACTCCCATACAATAATAATGGGAGACTTCAACACTCCACTGTCAACATTAGACAGATCAACGAGACAGAAAGTTAACAAGGATATCCAGGAATTGAACTCATCTCTGCACCAAGTGGACCTAATAGACATCTATAGAACTCTCCACCCCAAATCAACAGAATATACATTCTTCTCAGCACCACATCACACTTATTCCAAAATTGACCACATAATTGGAAGTAAAGCACTCCTTAGCAAATGTAAAAGAACAGAAATTATAACAAACTGTCTCTCAGACCACAGTGCAATCAAACTAGAACTCAGGACTAAGAAACTCAATCAATTGCTAAGATTAAGAAACTCAATCAATCAAAACCGCTCAACTACATGGAAACTGAACAACCTGCTCCTGAATGACTACTGGGTACATAACGAAATGAAGGCAGAAATAAAGATGTTCTTTGAAACCAATGAGAACAAAGACACAACATACCAGAATCTCTGGGACACATTTAAAGCAGTGTGTAGAGGGAAATTTATAGCACTAAATGCCCACAAGAGAAAGCTGGAAAGATCTAAAATTGACACTCTAACATCACAATTAAAAGAACTGGAGAAGCAAGAGCAAACACATTCAAAAGCTAGCAGAAGGCAAGAAATAACTAAGATCAGAGCGGAACTGAAGGAGATAGAGACACAAAAAACCCTCCAAAAAATCAATGAATCCAGGAGTTGGTTTTTTGAAAAAATCAACAAAATTGACAGACCACTAGCAAGACTAATAAAGAAGAAAAGAGAGAAGAATCAAATAGACGCAATAAAAAATGATAAAGGGGATATCACCATGGACCCCACAGAAATACAAACTACCATCAGAGAACACTATAAACACCTCTACACAAATAAACTAGAAAATCTAGAAGAAATGGATAATTTCCTGGACACTTACACTCTTCCAAGACTAAACCAGGAAGAAGTTGAATCCCTGAATAGACCAATAACAGGCTCTGAAATTGAGGCAATAATTAATAGCCTACCAACCAAAAAAGTCCAGGACCAGATGGATTCACAGCTGAATTCTACCAGAGGTACAAAGAGGAGCTGGTATCATTCCTTCTGAAACTATTCCAATCAATGGAAAAAGAGGGAATCCTCCCTAACTCATTTTATGAGGCCAACATCATCCTGATACCAAAGCCTGGCAGAGACACAAGAAAAAAAGAAAACTTTAGACCAATATCCCTGATGAACATCGATGCAAAAATCCTCAATAAAATACTGGCAAACCGGATTCAGCAGCACATCAAAAAGCTTATCCACCATGATCAAGTGGGCTTCATCCCTGGGATGCAAGGCTGGTTCAACATTCGCAAATCAATAAATGTAATCCAGCATATAAACAGAACCAAAGACAAGAATCACATGATTATCTCAATAGATGCAGAAAAGGCTTTTGACAAAATTCAACAGCCCTTCATGCTAAAAACGCTCAATAAATTCGGTATTGATGGAACGTACCTCAAAATAATAAGAGCTATTTATGACAAACCCACAGCCAATATCATACTGAATGGGCAAAAACTGGAAAAATTCCCTTTGAAAACTGGCACAAGACAGGGATGCCCTCTCTCACCACTCCTATTCAACATAGTGTTGGAAGTTCTGGCTAGGGCAATCAGGCTAGAGAAAGAAATAAAGGGTATCCAGTTAGGAAAAGAAGAAGTCAAATTGTCCCTGTTTGCAGATGACATGATTGTATATTTAGAAAACCCCATTGTCTCAGCCCAAAATCTCCTTAAGCTGATAAGCAACTTCAGCAAAGTCTCAGGATACAAAATTAATGTGCAAAAATCACAAGCATTCTTATACACCAGTAACAGACAAGCAGAGAGCCAAATCATGAATGAACTTCCATTCACAATTGCTTCAAAGAGAATAAAATACCTAGGAATCCAACTTACAAGGGATGTAAAGGACCTCTTCAAGGAGAACTACAAACCACTGCTCAGTGAAATAAAAGAGGACACAAACAAATGGAAGAACATACCATGCTCATGGATAGAAAGAATCAATATCGTGAAAATGGCCATACTGTCCAAGGTTATTTATAGATTCAATGCCATCCCCATCAAGCTACCAATGAGTTTCTTCACAGAATTGGAAAAAATGGCTTTAAAGTTCATATGGAATACCAAAAAAGAGCCTGAATTGCCAAGACAATCCTAAGTCAAAAGAACAAAGCTGGAGGCATCACACTACCTGACTTCAAACTATACTGCAAGGCTACAGTAACCAAAACAGCATGGTACTGGTACCAAAACAGAGATGTAGACCAATGGAACAGAACAGAGTCCTCAGAAATAATACCACACATCTACAGCCATCTGATCTTTGACAAACCTGACAAAAACAAGAAATGGGGAAAGGATTCCCTATTTAATAAATGGTGCTGGGAAAATTGGCTAGCCATAAGTAGAAAGCTGAAACTGGATCCTTTCCTTACTCCTTATACGAAAATTAATTCAAGATGGATTAGAGACTTAAATGTTAGACCTAATACCATAAAAACCCTAGAAGAAAATCTAGGTAGTACCATTCAGGACATAGGCGTGGGCAAGGACTTCATGTCTAAAACACCAAAAGCAACGGCAGCAAAAGCCAAAATTGACAAATGGGATCTCATTAAACTAAAGAGCTTCTGCACAGCAAAAGAAACTACCATCAGAGTGAACAGGCAACCTACAGAATGGGAGAAAATTTTTGCAATCTACTCCTCTGACCAAGGGCTAATATCCAGAACCTACAAAGAACTCAAACAAATTTATAAGAAAAAAACAAACAACCCCATCAAAAAGTGGGCAAAAGATATGAACAGACATTTCTCAAAAGAAGACATGCATACAGCCAACAGACACATGAAAAAATGCTCATCATCACTGGCCATCAGAGAAATGCAAATCAAAACCACAATGAGATACCATCTCACACCAGTTAGAATGGCAATCATTAAAAAGTCAGGAAACAACAGGTGCTGGAGAGGATGTGGAGAAATAGGAACACTTTTACACTGTTGGTGGGATTGTAAACTAGTTCAACCATTATGGAAAACAGTATGGCAATTCCTCAAGGATCTAGATCTAGATATACCATATGACCCAGCCATCCCACTACTGGGTATATACCCAAAAGATTATAAATCATGCTGCTATAAAGACACATGCACACGTATGTTTATTGCGGCACTATTCACAATAGCAAAGACTTGGAATCAACCCAAATGTCCATCTGTGACAGACTGGATTAAGAAAATGTGGCACATATACACCATGGAATATTATGCAGCCATAAAAAAGGATGAGTTTGCGTCCTTTGTAGGGACATGGATGCAGCTGGAAACCATCATTCTTAGCAAACTATCACAAGAACAGAAAACCAAACACCACATGTTCTCACTCATAGGTGGGAACTGAACAATGACATCACTTGGACTCGGGAAGGGGAACATCACATATCGGGGCCTATCATGGGGAGGGGGGAGGGGGGAGGGATTGCATTGGGAGTTATGCCTGATATAAATGACAAATTGATGGGTGCTGATGAGTTGATGGGTGCAGCACACCAACATGGCAGAAGTATACATATGTAACAAACCTGCACGTTATGCACATGTACCCTAGAACTTAAAGTATAATAAAAAAAGAAGAAAGGATGCTAGTATAGACTACAAATCCCAGATTTGTGCGGTGCATCGGAAATAGTGAGTCTTCCATCTTACCATATTCCAGGGCAGGACCTAAATGCACAGGCTGAGATTGGGAGAGAGAGTTAGGGGATGAGTTCAGGAAGGCTTGAGTCCAGGAGCCTGCAGAAATCCACCCTGGCTCACCCAAATCATTGTCACTCATGGAGACAAGCTAGAAGATGAACCAACAGGCAGGGATATTCAGTAAATACTTCAGAACAACTGCCATGGGATGCTGCTGAAGAACAGATAAAGGATGGATCTTCAAGGGAGGTGCGTGATCCAATGAAACAGGAAGAGAGATTCTTGTAGTTTGTTCAGTAGGCCAAGTCCTGGCTGGGCCCCATGTGGGCATGAGAGACCCAGGCTCCCAGCTCCACCTGCAGCAGGAAAGCTGGTGCTATAATATGTGGTTTAAAAGTGTAAAATTGTCCCCAAATCCTGTCAGTTCTCAGTCTCCCATGCAGGCTGTAGTGGGTTGAATGGCGGCCTCTGAAAGACATGTCTACGCAGAGCCTGTGAATGGGATCTTGTTTGGAAAAAGGGTCTCTGCAGATGCAATTAAGAATCTTAAGATGAGATGTTCCTGGATTGGGGTGGGCTCTAAATCCAATGACTGGAGACTTCATAAAGAAAGAGGAGACAGATGCAGAGAAGGGAAGGTGACGTGAAGACAGAGGGGGAGGTTGCAGCAACACATATCTAAGCTAGGACCACAAGGGTGGACACACCACCAAGCCTAGGACCACAAGCGTGGACACGTCACCAAGCCTAGGACCACAAGGGTGGACACGCCACCAAGCCTAGGACCACAAGGGTGGACACGCCACCAAGCCTAGGACCACAAGGGTGGGCACGTCACCAAGCCTAGGACCACAAGGATGGCAGCATCTCCAGAAACCGGATGAGAGGCAAGGAACCAGTTCTCCCCTAGAGGCTGTGGGAAGAGTGTGGCCCTGTGGACACCATGGCTTTGGACGGGCTGGTCGCCAGGACTGTGAGGGAATACATTTCCGTTGTTTAAGGCCCCAGGTTGGGGCAGAAGCCCTTAGCACAGACCTAGGAGCGCCCATTCAGTGGGCGATTTCTCTGATTAATCTTGAGAGTTCCACCTGCCCACCCACTGACTGACTTGCTGATTTCTTTGAACTCTCTTGTGACTGGGCTCCACAAGAGGACAAAAGAGGGAGGAGTCTTTGAGGTGGGTGCATGACTCGTTGAAGCCAGGAAGAGATGCCTGGGTTTGCTCAGTGGGCCGAGTCTTGGATGGGTCCATGTGCGCATCAGAGGCCCAGGCTCCCAGCCCCACTTGCAGCAGGAAGCTCTGATGTGACCAGCAGGTCTTGCAATGGCACCAGGTAGCCCTGCACAGCCCAAGAGATGCCACATTGGTGATGGTTCTCGTGGCCAACAGCCACTGCCCAAATGGCCCTCAAATGGAAGCTTCAAGTCTTGGCTCAAATGTCCCCTTCTCAGTGTCCCCTTGGTCCCCCAGGCAGTACCCCTGCCCCTCATCCACCCTCGCTCTTCCCTTTCTTTTTCCTGTAGCTCTCATTACCATGTTGTATACTATGAGGTTTTCATATTTATTTTATTCTGGATGGAAGCTCCAAGAGATGAGCTTGCTCGGTCTTTTCTCCCCGACATTCCTGGTCCCTGGGACCCTGCCCGACAGGTGGCAGGTGCTCTGTGACACACCAGCTTGATGAAATGGGGGATTGAGTTTGCATCCAGGAACCAGCTGGAATGCTATGTATTGCATTCTCTGCTCCCTGCCTGGGGGTTTTCTCTGGCCATAGGAACTGCTTAACCCTCTGTAGGGCAGCCCAGAAGGCCCAGGGACTTACAGCCAGGGCCAATGAAGCATGCAGCCTGCTTTAGAGTCCTTTCAGGGAACAGTAGTTCCTCACAGGATCCTGGGGCTGAGTCCCAATGACCACAGCAGGACCCTGCTCACTGACCTCCCCCTCAGCTCTCCTCCCTGCTCTCTCTCCCAGGTCACAAGCCTCACCTGGCATCTCCTCCCAACTAAACCACTTGCATCCAAGTCTTCCTGCCAGAGTCTGTTTTCAGGGAAGCCCATACTAACACACAGCCATGGGATTCCACTGGCTGCTCCCTCCCTCAGCAGCTCAAATATGCTCTTTGTAGTCGGGGGACTCACACGGGTCCTGAAATGAAATCCGGGAAGGCTTACTTCCAAAACCACCAGGCGCTTCACGCTCGTTCGTTGTCTTCTAGATGCTGAATCTGAAAGGAACTATCCCTCACCACGCAAAACAGCCATTCAGAACACGTTCCTGGCAGGGGAATTGCTCATTCAAAGGCTCAAGACACAAGCCAGAGACCAGCGCGCCTCCTTTTCATGTTTGAAAGGATCCACATGGACAGCTCACGGGGCTAGGGGAATCGGGCTTGTTCTGCGGCTGCTGCATTTGGGCAGAGAGCAGGCGGTCACAGGCAGAGATCTTCACGGACTGATTTCACTCCAAGTGGGAAATGAGTTGTCAAAGCAGGAATGCTGCCGTGGAGTGTCTTGGACCCCCATGTGGCAGGGACTGTGCCTGCCAGTGCACAAAGCCTCGTGGGCTGGTCATTCGCCCCAGCGCACCCCTAGCAGCTCCCATCTCCCAGCAGCTGCCACACCTGCACCTGGACACCCCACGCTGGCCCTGCCGCCTGACCACTCCAAGGCTGGGCCCATCAGCCCGCTTGTCTTGGCCAGGAGACCCTCATGGCTTTTCAGTCATTCTGCAAAGCAGCTGCTTGCTGTTGCTGTTTTATTCTGGTTGGAAGAATGTAAATGCCATGCAGCAGATGGAAGCCGGGCTGACAGTGCAGTGGCAGGAAATGAGGAACTTTGCTGAACTGAACAAGAGAACCTGGAGGTAGACCCAGCAACCACGGAAACCACTTTCCCCCACATAGACCAACTTGACCGAAAAATCAGCTACCAACTGCATGTGGCACAGCTGGGTGCCGACACAATGCTGGAAAGCTCAGCCTCACCGAGGCTCAGCTCTAGGACAGGGGCCTGGCTACCACTAGAGGGGTGAGCAGAAAGATTAGGGGGCCTTCCACTAAGTGACATTTTAGAACAGTTTTTCTAAATATAAATGTAACAAATATTTGTATTATGGAAAATTTGGAATCTATAAAACTTTTAAAACTATAAAACTTTGAAACACTGAATTTACAAGCTCAGGTCTTGCTTTTCCATGTTGTTCTCAGATTCTTTTTAAACCTAGGTTTCACATTGGCTGCCCTCATTCTGTTCTAATATCAGAGAACCTACGGTGTTTCCAGACTATTCTTGAAGACTGACCACTGTGGACATCTTTGTTCAAGAAGCTCCCTTTACATGAATTTTCTTCTCCCTCTCAGAAAGGAGCATGGTCTCAAGAATTGGGGAAGAGCCAGGTCCTGGCCCCGCCCTGGGCTCAGCATCATACATAAAAGTGTAACTAGTAGGTCAAAGTAGGATCCCCCCTCAAAATTTAATATTTAAATAACAATTTTTAATAGAAATAACACATGCTCATCATAGAAAAAGAAATTTTGTATGATGATGTTTTGGTCAAGTCCGTCTATTTGAGGGAAAGTGGTTTCCGTGGTGGCTGGTTTCTATTCACTATTTTAAAATTTAAAATAGTTCAGAATTCCGTTTCCTGCTCCTCACATAAGGAGCTTAGAAGTCGTCCCTTTATCCTAAGAAGTAAAAAGCTCAATGAACTGAAAAATCAACAATTATTCTTGGGTCTATCAGAGCAATGAGGTCACAGGGCAAACTGCTGCTTTCCAAACTGGAGATAGAAACCGGTCGCGGGGCGGGTGGGGAGCTAGGGGAAGGATAGCATTAAGAGAAATAACTAATGTAGATGACGGGTTGATGGGAGCAGCAAACCACCATGACACGTCTATACGTATGTAACAAACCCGCACGTTCTGCACATGTATCCCAGAACTTAAAGTATAGTAAAAAAAAAAAAAGAAAAAAAATGAGCTACGAGAAAGAAAGAAAAAATGAAAAACAGGTGGATACAAAGAATCGCAGCCCACCAGAGCAGACACATCTGCAGCAATCAGGGCCAGGTCGAAATCTTGAACTGTAACTGACAAATTGCCAGAGGCTCATGGTGGGCAAGTCTGAGAGTTACAAACTCCAGGCAGGCCCAATCACAGGGGGCCCTGGCCTCTTTTGTGACCTTTACCTCCAGAAGCTCCACCAGGTTCTCACAATGAAATCAGGGGAGAATCTCCTCATGCTTCTGGCAAGGGGAGAGAAAAAGGAACCAGTTTAAACTACACTGGGGGCATCCTGAGGCCTCCCTCAGAAGAAACTACGTTACCAGAGCCTAACCTGCTGGGATTTTAGCAGAGCCTAACTACCTAGACAGGGAAATACCTAGCTCCAACCCCCTCTACACATCGTGTCCTAGCTAGGAGGGGAGAGAAAAATTGAGAAACACTTGTGAAGTTCACAGTCCAGAGACATAGTCTTACCAAAGGACTGAGACCTACTCATAGGACTATAGGATGCTCCCTTCACTTCTCCCGCCATGCCTTACACCACATCACTGAAGGCCTGTCTTCCAGAGTTCCCTTTACCCAGGATGTCATGTTAAGCTACCAAGAAAAAAAATTACAAGGCACACCAAAAGCCAAAAAGCACAGTTTGGAGAGAGAGACCAAGCATCAGAACTAGGCAGGAATGTTGGAATTCTCAGACCAGGAATTTAAAATAACTGTGATTAATATGCTAAGGAAAAAAAGGAGACATGAATTACTAATAGCAGACACAAAGGAGGGTACATCACTACAGAGCCCATGGACATTAAAAAGGGTCATAAAGGAATACTATCAACAACTCTATGCCCACAAATTTGATGACCTAGATGAAATGGGCCCGTTTTTTGAAAGATACAATCTGCCAAAACTCACACAAGAAGAAATGGACAATATAAATAGGCTTATATCTGTTAAAGAAATTGAAGCAATAATGAATAACCTTCCAAAACAGAAAGCACTAGACTTAAATGGATTTCCTAGTGAATTCTACCAAACATTTAAGAAAGAAATTATACCAATACTCTATAATATCTTTCAGAAGACAGAATCCGAAGGAATACATTCTAACTCATTGTAATACTACTTAATACTTCCTAACTCATTCTTCCTAACTCATTTCAGCATTAGGCCAGCATTACCCTAATACCAAAACCAACGACACTGCAAGGAAAGAAACTATAGACCAATATCTCTTATGCATAGAGATGTAAAAATTCTCAGTGAATATTAGCAAATTGAGTCCAAGGATGTATAAAAAGAATTGTACACCATGACCAAGTGAGATTTATCCCAGGTTGGCAAGGTTGAACATTTGAAAATCGATTAATGCAATCCATTACATTAACATGCTTAAGAAGGAAAATCACCTTCCTTCCTTGATATGATATTGATCAATCAATAGATGTAGAAGAGCATTTGACAAAATCCAACCCCATTCATGATTTTAAAAATAAAATAAAATAAAAACTCTCAGGAAATTAGAAATAGAAAATACTTCAAGTTGATTTTTTAAATCTACAAAAAAACCCTGCAGCTAAGATCATATTTAATAATGTTATATGTATATATGGAATATGTTTAACATACTTAAAACTAGAAGCTTTCCCACTAAAATCTGAAACAAGTTACAGATGCCCTCTCTTACCACTCCTTCACAATGTTGTACTGAAGTCCTAGCTAATGCAATAAAACAAAAAAAGGGAAATAAAAGGTATACTCATAAGGAAGGAAGAAATTAAATTCTCTTTGTTCATAGATGACATTATCTATGTAGAAGGTCCAAAAGAATTGACAAAAAAAAGTCTGGAACTAATAAGTGATTATATCAAGATTGCAGGGTACAAAAGTAATATACAAAGGTAAATCACTTTCCTATATTGCAGCAATGAACAAATGGAATTTAAAATTAAACACATATCATTTATATTATCACCCAAAAAGTAAAATACTTAGGTATAAATCTCACAAAATATGTATAAGATCTCTATGAGAAAAACTATAGAACTCTGATGAAAGAAATCAAAAAAGCACTGAATACATGGAGAGATACTCCACGTTCATGGATAGAAAAACTCAATACTGTCAAAATGTCAGTTTTTTACAAGTTGATCTTAGATTCAACACAATCTCAGTCAAAGTTTCAGCAAGTTGTTTTGCAAATATCAACAAACTGATCCTAAAGTTTATATGAAGAGGCAAAATGTCCAGGATAGCCAATGCAATCAATATTGAAGCAGAAGAACAAAATTAGAGGACCATCTTTATCAGACTTCAAGATTACTATGAGTAATCAAAACAGGTTCAAGCCTGTAATCCCGAAACTTTGGAAGGCTGAGGCAGGAGGATTGCTTGAGCGTAGGAGTTCAAGACCAGTCAGGGCAACAAAGACCAGTCAGGGCAACATAATGAGGCCCCACCTCCACAAAAAATGTTTTAAAAGATTAGCCAGGCCTGGTGAGATACAGCTGTAGTCCCAGCTACTCAAGAGGCTGAGGTGGAAGGATCACTTGAGCCTGAGAGATCAAGGCTGCAGTGAGTCATGATATGCCACTGCACTCCAGCCTGGGCAACAGAGTGTGGCATTAGCAAAAGAATAAACAAATAGATCAATGGAACACAATGGGGAGCCCAGTAATAGACACAATAGAGACAACTGACCTTGGACAAACGAGCAAAGGCAAGTCAAGAGAGCAAAGATAGTCTTTTCAACAAAGTGCTAGAACAACTGCCATCCACATGCAAAAATTATCTAGACACAGACCTCACACCCTTAACAAAAATTAACTCAAAATGGACCATAGACCCAAATATAAAATGTAAAACTCCAGGAAGACAACATAAGAGAAAACCTAGGTGACTTTAGGTATGGAGATGACTTTTTACATATAAGACCAATGACATAAATGATGAAAGAAAGTTGATAAGCTGTACTTAAGTAAAATTTAAAACTTAAATGATGTAAAAACAAAAACTATCAAAATGAAAAGAATAGCCACAGATTGGGAGAAAATATTTGCAAAATATACATCTGATAAAGGACTATTATCTAAAATATACAAAGAACTCTTAAAACTCAACAGGAAAATATGCAACTCAATTAATAAAACAGGCAAAAATCCTGAGCAAATATCTCATCGAAGAAGACATACAGATAGCAAATAAGGGTATAAAAAGATCTCCCACATCATATGTCATTAGGGAATTGCAAATTAAAACAATGAGTTACCAGTACACACCTATTACCATGGCCAAAATCCAAAACACTGACAACACCAAATGCTGACAAGGATGAGGAGCAACAGGAACTCCCATTCATTGCTGGTGGGAATGAAAAAATGGTATACCTACTAATATGGTTAGGCTTTGTGTGCCCACCCAAATCTCATCTTGAATTATAACCCCCATAATCCCCATAATTCCCATATGTCAAGGGAGAGACCAGGTGGAGGTAATTGGACCATTGGGGTAGTTTCCTCCATGCTGTTCTCATAATAGTGAGTTCTCACAAGATCTGATGGTTTTATAAGTGTTTGGTAGTTCCTCCTGTGTTCATTCTCCTTCCTGCCACCTTGTGAAGAAGGTGCTTTGCTTCCCCTTTGCTTTCCACCATGATTGTAAGTTTCCTGAGGCCTCCCCAGCCATGCTGAACTGTGAGTCAATTAAACCTCTTTCCTTTATAAATTACCCAGTCTCTGACAGTTCTTTATAGCAGTGTGAAAATGGACTAATACAACTGCTTTAGAAGATAGTTTGGCAGCTTTTTATAAAATTAAAGACTCTTACCATATGATTCAGCAACTGTGCTCCTTGGTATTTATCCAGATGAGCTGAAAATTTGACTAAGGTCCTAATCTGTGGATCCCTATAAATCTTACCTTATTTGGAAAAAGGGTTCATGCAGTTGTGATTAAGTTAAGGATCTTGGGATGGGGCTTGGGGCTTAACCTGGATTATACAAGTGGGCTCTATATGCAATCACAAGTATCCTTACAAGAAAGGGGCAGAGAGAGATTTGATACAGAGGAAAAGGTGATATGACCACAGAGGCAGATCCTGGGTGATGTGACCACAAGTCAAGGAATGCCAGCAACCAGCAAGCTGGAAGAGGCAGGAAACATGCTCCCCTAAAGCCTCTGGAAGGAATGTGGCCTTGCAGACTTCTGGCCTGCAGCATGAGAATAAATTTCTGTTGTTTGAAGCCACCACAACCATCTGTTGCTCTAATGCATTACAACAACCACAGAAAATTCATGCATAGTGACTACCCAGATACTCTCCCTCAGTTATCACTCACATTTCAACTACACTGGCTTTACCAGTTATCCATACATCCACCCCTCTAGCCATGCACTAATCTATCTTCTTTGTTATGCAACTCAAAGCAAATTGCAGATATTCATACACTTCTAAACACCTCAGCATGCTTAGTATTCATTATAATTCAATAATTGTTTTTTCTTTTGATGTAAAATCTATATACAATGTACAAATCTTACTTGTGTATTTGCTGAGTTTTGACAAATGTGTGAGCCAACCTCCTGTCAAGACATAGAATAGCACTGTCACCCTTCCCGACCAATCTTCTCTTGCATTCCACAAAGACAATCACTGGTCTGATTTATTTTATCATAAAATAGTTTTGGCTATTCTAGAAGACCATGTAATGGGACCATAAGCATGTAACTTGTATGTAAGGCTTCTTTTAATCAGCATAATCGTTTGAGGTCCATCTATGTTGTATGTATCAACAGGTCACACCTTGTTCCACAAAGGAGTATCCCATTGCAGGGCTATGCCCCAACCTGCACATCCAGGTAATGAGTGATATATGCCTGAGCTGTTTCCAGTTTAGGGAACTGATGTACAAAATGGCTGTGGTCATGTCTGTACATGTTTTTTGTGAACGCATATTTTTCTTTCTTTGGATCAATACCTAGCAGAGGATCATTGGGTCAAATGATAAGAAGCCACCAGAACTTTCCCAAAGTGACTGCACCATGTACTCGCCCACAACAAGGGTGGTTGCACCCCACATCCCCAGCCTTGCTGGCATTGGGTGTTGTCAGTCTTTTTCATTTTAGTCCTTCTTGTCAATGCATACTGCTGTAGAAATCACCACATTCAGCATTGTATATAGAAGGAAACTTTTCTAGTGCTGCTACATATTTTTCTAAGGCATGATTTTAATGGGCCACATGCTACTAATGGTATGAATGTATTTCATCACACCCCCTTCAACCACTCGGTCTTTTCAAAACTAAATGTCACTGCCTCCCACGTTTCAGTCACAGGCAATCCTGTCTGTCTCCTGAGTCTGTCATCCAGTGAGGGACACACACAGGTCCACAGGTATCTGTAGGATAACATGATGTATAGAGGCAAACACAACAGACTTCGGAAGCCTTAGAGCAGAAGCCTGACTCTGAGAGGTTGGAAAAGGTCTCTAGAACTGACGGCCAAGCTCAGTCCCAAAGGATGACTACGAGTTCCTCAGGGCCGGCTGAGGATGTGTACGGAGGAGGGAGACGATGGAAGCAGAGAAGGCTCCTGCCAGGTCTAAGGGGTCAGAGGAGGGAGGAGACAGAGGGGCCCAGGAACAGTCCTTCCTGGCCGGCCTGTCCTGTGGGCCTAGGGTCAGAGTGCTTGGAGCCTGAACCCAAGGCTTCACCTTTGGTGAGTTTACCGAGATCCCTCTCCCATCCCTTGACTGGATCTCTCATCTCAGTCTCTTGGCCAAGGCCAGTGTGAATCATCCCTCCCTCAGCCCTAGGCTGGCGGCCCCGTCTCTAGTTCCTGTCTGCCCAGGTCTTTCCAGCCTCTGGGTGGCCCCTGGTGGGCAGGATGTCAGTTGACTCCAAGCCAGCTCTCTCATGGTATGGGGCCTTCATGTGAGCACCCCACCTGCCCCAGAGCACTCTGGGGATGCAGTGTTTCCCAGATGAAGGCCCCACTCTGTGGCACCAGCCTGTCTCACGGTCTCCCAAGTGCAGGGGAGTCATATCCAGTGCAGCCCTGGAACCAGGGTCAGAATGAACCCCTCCTCCCGGTCAGGGCTCCCCACCCCCTGCACAGCACTCTTCAAAGGAATCGCCTTCCAATCTCCAACCATCCCTTCCCTCAGCCTCTCCACCTCTTTTGTAGGCTGGAAATGGATGGTCCACTGAGGTAATAAACTGGTTTTCTTTCACCTCTGCAGGGCCTCCATGACAGTCTTCAGCTCACTCTGGAAGACGGTGCCTTGGGTAGGAGCCATGTCCTGTTTTCATGTCCTGGTTCATTTGCTTTTGCCCTGAATCTTCTCTCCCTCCCCAGCCTGTGGAGTGTGTATCAAGTTGTGAGGTGGAGAAACTGCCTCATGTTCATCCTGCATTCTTCCAAAACTGTTGTTTATTGTGTTAATATGTTTATAACATTGGGGACAGAAAAATTTAACATTCTAAGACTGCAAAAAGCCTTTTCTCAATATACTATCTCATGTGGGAAGTTTCCAAAGTTGATTCTGAAGCCCAAATGCTGAAAATACGCTCCTTTATTTTCCATGCAGACTGCATTTAGATTTGCTTATTCCAGCAGTCAGTGCTATGTCAACTATCTGATGTGTCCACACATCCCTAGGAGGGCCTCCCTTCCTTGAGGCAGGGATCTTGGACCATGCT
Source organism: Piliocolobus tephrosceles (assembly GCF_002776525.5). Taxonomy (NCBI): domain Eukaryota; kingdom Metazoa; phylum Chordata; class Mammalia; order Primates; family Cercopithecidae; genus Piliocolobus; species Piliocolobus tephrosceles. The sequence continues at coordinate 124,779,951 of NC_045444.1, read as the reverse complement.
CATGGCTGCAGGATCTCCAGGGAAGTGTCCTCAGATAAAAGATAATTGCCAGGAATGGACATCACTCTGCAGACCTGCCCCCAGTCCTTTCGGCTTCTCCCCCACACCCAGGTCTGTGCTGCCCCAGGACCTTGGCACGCCCTGCGTCCTCTGCCGGCCATGCTTTCCTCTGGTCTTACAATGGTTGGGAAGAGTTTTTATGAGTTAACCTCAATGCTACTTCCTAAGGGTGGCCAGCCCTGACCACACGACCTAGGTGAGGTACCATCGTTTTTACTGTGCATTGTGTTTCTTTTATAGCATTTATCACAAATTACAAGTATGCATGTTACTGGCTGCTTACCTACTTATTAAATATCTCCCCCACTCTAAACATAAGTTCCTGAGACCCCATAACACTTTTTAATATCTGCCGTGTAGTACGTAGTAAGTGCTCAGGAAAATGCCCTCACTAAGCAAAAGTAAGTGAAGGAAGAAATGAACAAATCAAGAAAATCTGCATCTCAGGAGTTCTTCCTGTACTCAATTAATTGTACATTGCAAGAAAATGCAGACACACAGAAGAAAAATGCCAAATAGTGCAGTGAGAATGAAGAAGTTGTTTCTGGATTTTTCCTATTATTAACAACGAGGCCAGGAACCTACTGGCATGTTAATGTCTGTGTGTCTCTGATTGTTTTTTAAAAATAAGTAAGCAGAGGCTGGGTGCGGTGGCTCACACCTGTAACCCCAGCACTTTGGGAGGCCAAGGCAGGTGGATCATGAGGTCAGGAGATCAAGACCAGCCTGGCCCAGATGGTGAAACCCCGTCTCTACTAAAAATACAAAAATTAGCCGGGCATGGTGACGGGTGCCTGTAATCCCAGCTACTCGAGATGAGGCAGAGAATTGCTTGAACCCAGAAGGTGGAGGTTGCAGTGAGCTGAGATCGCGCCATTGCCCTCCAGCCTGGACAACAGAGCGAGACTCCATCTCAAAAAAAAAAAAAAAAACTTAAAAAAAAAGTAGAAGTGGAATTACTGAGTCAAATGGCACAAACATTCTCAAGGGTTTATATACCTATTGCCATCTAGAAAACTGTCAGTCAGTAGAACTATGTATCTAGTCCCTAACTCTATGGATACTGGGTGACACTGGCATTAGACAGAGATAGAGACATGAAAAAGAGGGAAATATATAGAGCGAGAGATGTGTGGACACATCAGATAGTTGATGTAGCACCGACTGCTGGAATAAGCAAATCTAAATGCAGTCTGCACTGGACTGCACTGCTTGTCCACATTTTTCTCTTCCTCCCCTGCCCTTCCATGACTCCGCCCATCCACGGAGGAGTACATCTTCCCCATCCTGTTGGTGCTGGACTGGATTGTGTGACTGGCTTTGGCCACTGAGGTGCAAGCAGGCATGAGGGTAGCATAGGATGTAAGTGGTTCTTGTACTTCTGTCGGGAGTGGAACATGCCCTGGGCAGCCAGCAGTCCCAAGATGAGGAGGTGCATGGAGCAGACCTGGAACCGCTCTGACCTCACGTGAGACCATCAGAGTCCCAGCCAATCCCCAGGTACATGTGCTATGTGGGGATGGTGGTAAGGTGGCAAGGAAGAGGTGGGGTGAACACTAGGAGGCCACTGCGATGCTCCAAGCTAGAATTGCTGATGATTTGGGTTAGGGTGACACGTGGATGTAGTGACAAAAATAAGAGTTATAATTATATATATATATATATATATATTGAATGTGAAACTGAAAAGACTTACTGACAGATCATGTGGTAGGTTAAAAATGACTACAAATTCTTTGCCATTTCTTCCATCAAAGTGACTGATATGGTTTGGATGTCTGTCCCCTCCAAATCTTGTGATCCCCAGTGTTGAAAGGGCCTGGTGGGAGGTGTCTGGATCATGGCGGCGGATCCCTCATGAATGGCTTAGTACCATCCCCTTGGTGATGAGTGAGTCCTCACTCTTTTCCTCCATGCAAGAGCTGGTTGTTTTAAAATGTGGCATCTCCCCCACCCCTCACTCTCTTGTTCCCTCTCTTGCCATGTGATGCACCTGCTTCTCCTTCACCTTCCACCATGATTGGAGCTTCCTGAGGCCTCACCAGAAGCAGATGTCAGCACCACACGTCTTGTACAGTCTGCAGAACTGTGAGCCAAACAAACCTCTTTTCTTTATAAATTACCCAGTCTCCAGTATCCCTTCACAGCAATGCAAAACCAACTAATACAGTGATGGAGTCTTGTTTCCTTCTCCTTGAATCTGGGTTGGCTGCATGCTTTGGCCAATAAACTGTGACAGAAGTGACACTGCATAAATTCCAAGGTTGGGCCCTAAGATCTGTAGTTTTCACCTTTGTTCTTGGAATGCAGCCACCAAGATGGAGAGGCCACCTGGAGCAGAACCAGGGAACTCTGATTGATAGCCCTTGCTGAGCTCCCAGCCAACAGCCAACACCAGCTACCAGCAATGTGAATGAATGCCCCAGCCTTCAGACAATTACAGCCCTCCCAATACTAAGTGGAACAGAAGAATCAGCTGGCTAAGCCTAATCAACCTGAAGAGTCATGAGAGAAAATAAATGTTGGCTGTTACTTAACTACGGCAAGTATTGTCTTTATAGTTTACTAATGTAGAGGAGCAGCACCCAAGTGCTCCACCAAGGAGCCCCGCCCGTATCTGGACCTGTTTTAGAGATGAGATCCTGGACCTCAAGCCTGAGTCTGATGCTGTAATGGGATAGAACGAAAGGACTTCGCTTAGGAGATAGATATAAATAACTTGTGGCCATAGAGAAGACTGTGCTGGATTAAAGATGGCCCCACATTCTCTGACACTCCTCCCATAAAGAAGCCAAGTCATGTGGAAAGGCCATATGGAAGACCACCAGGAACTCAGTTCCAGCTGAGCCCCCAGCTGAAAGCCAGCACCAACTACCAGCTGTGAGGTGAAACCATCCTGGAGATTCCAGCCCAGGTGATCCTCCAGGTGACTGCAGCCCCAAACAAAACCACAAGAAACAAAAGAACCACCCAGCCGAGCCCAATCAACAGAGGATTCAAGAGACAATGAATGGATGCTAGGCTTTAAGCCACTAAATTTGGGGATAGTTTGTTGCATAGCAATGGATAGTTGAAACTACAGGTGGGAGAGGAAAGAGGAGTCAAGATTGACTCCAAGATCACGGGCCTGAGCACTAGCTGACTGGTGCTGTGGTTGGACCAAGGAGGAGAGAGTGGGGTTTTATTCAGGGGTGGAAATCAGCATTCAAGATTGAATATTTTAAGTCTGAGATGTCAGTTGGACATTGAGTTGGTGATGGAGAGTAGACAATTTAGCATCTGTTTGGAGTTCAGGGGGAAAGTTCATATAAACTCAGGAGTCATCACTGTGCTGATGCTATATTACACCATGCTATATTACACAGTCTGGGTAATATAGACTGTGACCATGGGCTGGGTGAAGTCTCCCAGAGAATGGACATAGCTGGATCAGAGAAGGGCCAAGGGCTGAGCTCGGGACACACTAACTTGGAGAGGTTGGAGGAGGAGGAAGAGGAGAAGCCACCTGCATGGACTCAGAGAGGAGAGGGCAGAGAGGAGAAACTGCAGTGGGGGGTGTCCTTGAAGCAAAGGGAAGGTTTCAAAGAAAGGCTGTGACCAAAGGTGCTGAGAAGGTGAGTGGGATGAGGGTGAGAATTCACCCTTGGAGCCGGCAGGGAGATCATTACTGACCTTGACAGCAGTTTTAGTGGCTCTGAGGCTGTGGAAGCCAATTAGACTGGCTTGAGGAACAGGTGGGAAGTGAAGACGTGGAGAGAGGTGAGGAAGATCAGCAACACTTGCAAGAAATGTTGCTAAAGGGACACAGAGGAATGGCGCAGCAGCTAAAGGGACACAGGGAAACGGGGCAGCAGCTAAAGGGACACGGGGGATGGCGCAGCGGCTAAAGGGACACAGGGGA
>NC_045444.1:124768720-124775980 GCF_002776525.5 Piliocolobus tephrosceles | reverse complement strand
GCTAAAGGGACACAGGGGATGGCGCAGCGGCTAAAGGGACACAGGGGAACGGGGGTCCTTCATTTTGTAAAACAATAGGGCTCTCAAGGCCTGCATGGTGCCTCACACCTGTAATCCCGGTACTTTGGGAGGCCGAGGCAGGTGGATTACCTGAGGTCAGGAGTTCAAGACCGGCCTGGCCAACATGGTGAAACCCTATCTCTACTAAAAATACAAAAATTAGCTGGGTGTGGTGGTTTGCACCTGTAGTCCCAACTACTAAGAAGGCTGAGGTGGGAGAATCGCTTGAACCCAGAAGGCAGAGGCTGCAGTGAGCTGAGATCACACCACTGCACTCCAGTCCAGCCTGTGCAATGCAGCGGGACGTTCTCATAAACACACACCAAAAGAAGAAGAAGAAGAAAAGAAAAGAAGTGAGGAAGGGTGGTAAGCCCTTTGGAGACAGGGAAGTGACTGAGGAAGTGAGTGAGGGGAGACACCGCCTGGCACAGGACACTCCAAAGACGTCCCTAAGAAGGGGAGGAGGAGAGAAAAGGACTGAGCACCTGGGCAAGAACGCTCAGGAAGGAGAGAACACCACGGCACGGAGACAGAGACAGGTGCGTGGAGGGAGGTGGTCCTGGACAGCTGGCGTTCCGGGAACGTGGATCCCCTCAGACAGCTGGGGCACTGACCTCAAAGGGGGTGAGACGGAGGCGCCACCGCCCAGGAAAAAGGCATGATCAGGAACTCTGTGCTCTAAGATTGAGAAAGAAAATCTGGCCAAAGTGCTCACCACTGGGCAATCTCAGGCTTCACTGTTCCCTTCTTTCAAACTTTCTGCGGGTTTGAAAATGCTCAACATGTAAGTTAGTGGGGGAAAGAAAAGGAAATTCTGCCCAAGCCCTGCAGGCAAAAGTCTTCAGGGAAGAAAAGGGACCGACTGTGGCTCTGGGTCCCGTTGCCTGGAGTTGACCCTCGTAAGGCCGGGAGGATCAGGCTTGGAGATGGCGGGGTGGGGGCTTGACAGCACTGGGGACCAAGGTCTCTGGGAGCATCCGTGGGGGTGACCCTGACCCAGCTTAGCACAGAGGGAATGGAAAGTGCTGCCTCAACTAGGCGAGGCCTCCTGGGAGCAGAGCCCGGGAGGCAGCTCGTCTCTGGGTGGGCTGCTGTGCCTGTTGGACACTAGACCACGAGCCCTGAACAGCGACCCCAGTGACAGAAGAGGCACGACAGAGGGGACTAACTGCAGCCCGTGTGGAAATCAGATACCACATCCCCAGCGCTCAGACTGTGTAAGACTTGGGTTCTTGGTGGGAGGGGCAAAGGACATTTCAAGAGAGAAAAATATAGCACTTCAGAAACGTGTGGGGTACCTGTTTCAGGGACCAGAAAAGTTGTCTTTTTCAGGCATCAGGTAGGACGAGAAAGGCAGTAGCAGAACCCGACGGACCCACTGCTCAGCCAGCAGCTGGCGTTGGTGGCATGCCAACAGCCTCCCCTGCCCATGCGGGTCTCGGGACAGCATGCGAGCTGCAGTCTCCTGTCCTCTTGTGATGTCCAGCGCAGTGTGTAGCGGGCCAGGGGGCAAGTCTGACGCCGTGCTGGGGCAGGGTGGAAGCAGTGAGGGCTGGACCCAGGTTTGGCTGCCCAGGAATGAGATCCAATAAGCTCTGAAGGTGGGACTGGAAAGATGAGGGTGACGTAGCCAGAGGGAGCTGGCAGCTATGAGTGGGCAGGGTAGGGAGTGAGTGTGCACGGGGCACAGGGGGCTGGTGGGATACTTCCGTCTCAGGGAAGGCAGGGCCACTCTGGGAGACCCAAAGAGGCTCAGCAGGGGGCCCTGTTGGACAAAGCACATCAGGCAGCCAATGGGGCATTTTAAGTGAAAAAAAAAAAAAAGCGCTCGGACGAGCTTTGTGTATCAGACAGGCGGTGTGCACAGGGAGTGCAAGGGAGGTCTGCCAGCAGGGAGATGTCAGCGGGGCCATTGATAGGCGCAGCTACGCGAACCAAGTAACACACTGTGGGAGAAGGGCCTTGGGATGAGGAGAAGCTTGGGAGCTGGGATCCAGAGCTGCCAGCACAGCTGCTGAGCCAGCCCCACCATTCACCTGCCCTTGGCATAGGGCCATCATGGTGCAAGTCACTGGCCTTCAGTGCAGATCTCAGGCCAGGTCAGCTGGGGCAAGGGCACCTGGGGCAGGGGACATCAGTGTCAGGTGTCAGGGTGCTTGTAGGTGTCTGCTGCTGCCCCTACTGACCATGCAGGAGGATTGCACCTTCCTGCACCTGAAAGCCAGGAGCAGCCGCAGACTCACCTTGACAAATGAGGTGTGTGCATGTCCCTTCCTAAGGGCCCGAGAGTGACTCCGTCTCTCCTCCTCCAGCTGCAACTACAACCCATGGCACACTGGGTGAATAACCATGGGTCAGCCTGAGCCCCTCACCAACATGTGAAGAGTGAATGACAGAGATCTCTGTGTTCGAGCCACTGAGACTTGAGGTGTGTTTGTTACCACATGCAAACTAGCCCATTCCTGACGGATACATCGCCTCTGTCACTCCTCCACAGGGATATCTGCCTCTGCCTTCAAAAGGAAAGAGGGCACTGCTGGAGCAGTCAACCTTCATTTTTCTTCAAAACAGTGCCATCAGCAAGATTTCTTTAGCAAACACTTAAAATAGCATTTGCAAAGGACATGCCATGTCCTGTTTGAAAGGCTTTACTTACCATTGACTCCCTTAGTTCTCACCACAGTCCTATAAAGGAGTGCTATGTTTGTTCCTATTTCAAAGTGGGAAATTCCAGTCACAGAGAGAAGTAATTTTCCCCAGGTCACCCAGCTAGTAAGTGGCATAGCCAGGATTTGAACCTGGGCCCTCTGGCTCCATACTTAGTAGTGGTTCCACTTAACCACCGAGATCTGCTGTCCCTTGGGAAGTGAGAGCTGGTGGTAAGAATTTCAGGGAAAGGTCATTTCATTTTGTTCTTCATGAAACATTAATAAGTGCTTATCTGTCCACTGAATAAATGAGGTGCCTTTGCAGGCCCGTGCTAGTCCCTGGAGGCCTCCCGCCTCCTCAAGAAGACAGGAGGGCTTCTGGTCTTCACCAGGGTACTTTCCTGGTGGACTTGAGGCAGGCAGGCTAGTGGGTTTCCTGTTTCAATGTGGTTTAGAGAAAAAGAACAAAAGCCCCTTACTCAAGCTGTGGCTTACGTAACTTCCAGCCAATCAGCAACAAAAGACCCCAGAAGCTCCTGCATTAGGAAGCTAGGGATTCCCCGGGACCCACCCTGTGCAGTTACCCCTCCTTCATTGTAATGCGAAAAATCATGCCTAGGGGTGGAGATTTAAAATGCAAATGTTACCTGTGACGTATGAGGAAGCATGTAGAGACGCTAGAGAAACCCCTCCCATGCCTGCCCTGGTGAGACCCTTCCCTGTGAAATTAACCCACAGACTACTCTCAGGGAGTGGCCGCCTGCCCTTTCCTTTTGTGGTACTGACTTCTTGTGCACAAGCTAAAATCAAGCTTCCTCGTCCTCTTTGCTGCTGTGTCTGGTGATCTCTTGATTTCTGTCCTGGGAGATTACCAGAACCCAGGGCAGCAATAACAGACTCAGATCCTACCAACTCCCAGAATGCTACAGCCAGGAGGGAACCCAGAGACGATTCTTACGCCTTGATAATTCAGGGGTAAGGACTGTCCTGCGCCAGTCATCGCGCTCTCCGGGACTGCTCAGTCCCTCCCACCTTGGCTGCTCATCCCAGGCGAGACAACCATAGCAACAGCTCATACCAATCCATAGTCATCGGGCTCAGCTGCTGCTGTCAGAGTGGCCTCTACCCCACAACTGAGGGCCCCTCTTATGACACCTATAGAAGAGGACCCACCACCAAGCCTGTGCCAGGGTTGGATGGGACCCCGGAGGCTCTGGAGCAGCCCGCAACACAGCCCAGGAGCACAGGGCAGTCGATATGCCATGGGCCAGAATGGCTGATAAAATATGGAGGGCAGAGGGAAGCAAAGGGCAGTGGCCGGCCCCCAGCAGATACACAGCCCGGCCTTCCTGCCGCAGCTGCTAGTGCTTGGTCCTGCCATGATGCAGGCGTGCCCCAAGGACCAAACAACCGGCCGAGGTTGTTGTGGAGCTGGGCCAGCTGAGTGAGGCAGCTCTGGCCTCTCCCATCATGGCTCACTTCTCCATTTCCTCACTCTTTTTTCTTCTTCTTCTTCCGAGACAGGGTCTTGCTCTGTCACCCAGGCTGGCATGCAGTGGTGCAATCTCTGCTCACCGTAGCCTTGACCTCCTTGGGCTCAAGCAATCCCCACACGTAGCTGGGACTACAGGCACACACCACCACACCTGGCTAATTTTTGTATTTTTGTAGAGACAGGGTTTTGCAGTGTTGCCCAGGCTGGTCTCAAACTCCTGAGCTCAAGCGATCCGTCCACCTCAGCTCCCAAAGTGCTGGGATTACAGGCGTGAGCCACCGCGCCCAGCTGTTTCCTCACTCCTTTCCTGGACTCACAATCGCACTAAAGCAGTGACATGGGAAGTCTGGTTTCCAGCTCTGTTTTCTGGAGGACCTGGGCTAAGACAGTGGAGTCAAGAAAGATCAGGGGCTGCCCAGAGTCACTTCCGTGTCACTGGCAGAGCTGGGCAGGCCAGCCTCCTGACTCCCGGTCCAGGCTTATTCTGCTGCAGCACCCTCCCTCCCCAAACCCCTGACCCACATTTCCGAAGGGGCATTGCAAGAAACACAAGGACAAGGAGACACGCCATGGAAACACAGCCATCTTGTTAAACAGGTTGAGAACCCCACATTCTAAAGCCCCCTGGAGATTGGCAACACACTCACATATATGACCTTCAGTTGACCCAGCAGCTCCCAAACTCATCACCTGCAGAAACTTTGGTGACATAATCCTTTGGAGGATGCCTCATCCAGGGCTCTGGGAACGGCTGTGGGAGTCTCTTCTGTGTGCCTGTGCCTCTGGTCTGCCGTAACACATGGCTGCAAACAGGTGGCTTAGAACAACAGAGATTTATTCTCTCACAGTTTTGGAGCCCCGAAATCTGAAATCCAGGTGCAGACAGTCTTGCTCCCTCCAGAGGCTCTCGGGGGCATCCCTCCCGCCTCCTGCAGTTTCCCACTGTTCCCACTGCCCCCGCATCCCCTGGCTGGTGGCTGCATCACTCTGAGCTGTCTCCATCTTCACGTGGCCTCCTCCCCTGTGCTGCTGTGTCCCCTTCTGTTCCTTATAAGGGCAACTGTCCTCGGATTTAGGCCCCACCCTAATCTAGGACCATCTCCTCCCAAGATTCTTACCTTAATTATATCCTCAAAAGTCCTTATTCCAAACAAAGTCACATTCTGAGGTCCTGGATGGACATATCTTTTGGGGTCACTCTTCAACTCTCTGCAGCCCCCATTTTCTTCCATCCCTTTTGAAGTTGCCTGCTCAGCCTACTCCCCTGCTCTCCAGGGCATATGTTCAGCTACTTGTTCCTGTTACCTTTCTCTACTCTCTTTCCCCCTCTGTTAGTAAAATCCCCTGGGACCTCCTCCCCCACTGTCCCTGACATTCCCAGAGGCCATAGGGAAACTCTGGTCCAGCCACAGTGGTCTGGCCACATGGGGAGCCACGTGGTGACCTCCATCTCCAGCCAGGACGACACCAGTCTGCAGTGCCCAGCTCGTCATCCAGACGGGATCATCCAGGCCCCACGCCCCTGCAGCCCCTCACCGGCCCTCTTCCAGGTCTTCTTTGGGCCCTGGCATTTGCTCAGCGACAGTCCAGGCAGTTGAGGCTTCAGGGTGCTGGGTGGGCCGCCAAGAGCTGGCTGCCACGCCTCGAGGTGTGTGCCGAGCAGAAGGTGAGAAGGCGCTGTGTTTCTGAAAGTGCCTCTGAAATTCCACTGAGCATGTCCTGGCAGGGGCCGCTACCTTCTGTTCTGTCCTGAGGGCCGGAGTTAGGCCACCGAGGATTCCAGCACTTACTCTTGGCCGTCACCAGCACTAAGTGGGGAGGCTGAGTGCACAGAATATTATTTCAACAGCCTTTAAGAAAACTAGCTCCACGTCATAAAACTCTTGGCTGGTACCTTTGCTCTTTAGCTTCAGACTTAAATGCCATCGGCGTGTTTCTCAGCAACATTAATTAAAATCCTTTTAAAGACCGGGCTGTTCTCCACACAGGAAGGCTCTCACCTGGGGAGCACTTTCACAGGTGAATTGGCTCCTTAAAAGCTTTTAAATTAATGTCATTCCCCATAATTCTGATTTTTCCAAAAAGTAAGTTTTTACAACTTCGCTGCCTTCCTCCCCAGCGAGCTGAGCGGTTGAGGGGGAAGTGGGGGCAAGGTGGCTCTGAAGAGGGGCTCTCCATGGGAGGCCGGCCTGGCCGCCAGCACTAACGTGTGTGGAGTCTGCACAGGGGCATTGCTTCAATGACTCGCTTCCGGAAAGGGAGGGCTGCCCTGCTTGACTTCACACACGGTTTCTGTTCAGAAGCAAATGATCCACAGAGGACTCCTCGGACTCCACGTTTTGATCCTCTGTGGAGATACAGATACAGCCCAGGACTGGAGCTTGGCCCCCTGCTCAGCTCAACACGAGTGACACTCACCCCAGTAACTGGCACTGTGGGCACCACTGGTGTCCTGCGCAGGGCCGGAGACGTTTCATCTCACTCCGTCCTTTCAGCTGTGCCGTGAGGCAGGTGTCGTTACTTCCTTTCAAAATGCAGAGACAGGCTCAGAGAGGCCAAGTCATTTGTACCAGGTAACATAGCAAGTAAGCGGGAAATGAGAAATCTATTTCAATTCTTCTGGCTCCAAAGTCTGTTTTATTTTACCTAGGCTACTTTGTGAAAATTATGAAGAGTGAGTTAATTTTGATAGTAATTTAATAAAGACTAAAGGTAAAACAAAGAATGAGGGTGCCGAAATGCTTGGCTGGTGTTGACAGCTCAGGCTCACACTGTCCGCCCCGCCCCGCAGGGGTTCTCAGCCACCAGCATCCCCTCTCCACCTGCTACAGAGCCCGTGGGAAAGGCAGGGCTCAGAGGGCTCTCGGGGACCCGCAGCAGAGGCCTCAGAGGCTGGAGCAGAGTCCGGTGTGGCTGTAGCCCCAGCTGGCTCCAGGTGGACAGATCAGCCCGGGGAACTTCAGTGTCTGTGTCTGTGGGACAATAGGAAACACGGGCGCAGCAGCCCCGAGACGCAGCACCCCCCAGGCGCAGCACCCCCGAGGCGCAGCACCCCCC